>NC_056750.1:416995647-416998147 GCF_019279795.1 Protopterus annectens | reverse complement strand
TACAGTTCAGCCAGCTTATTGTAGTGCATAAAATACTCCATCAACCAGAGAACACCCTGCCCTCAAAAATATTCTCACCCCTCATAGTGCCCCCAGTCCATTACACTCAGCTGATAAACTAATGATACTGACCCAAAAATCCAACAACTCTGCAGGCGATGCTATATTTGCCAACTCAACAAGTAAAATCTGGAATCTACTCCATACTACCATTACCAAGGAAACCTCACTAACCCTATTTAAAAGAGAACTCAAAAAATACCTCACATCTCATTGGCTGTGCTCTTGTTCTAAACCTGACTAACAACTTTACTAATGCATGTCTTGCAACCCAACCTGCTGTTTAGCCAAGTATCTGTACCTCATAGCATTGGAATGTCTAAGCATAGTGAAGTATGAGATCTGATTGTCTTCTTTGTTCACATTTTTTGATATGTCTCTGCTAATCATATGTAAGTCTGCACATTGTGTATATTGATATCTGCCTGTATTCTTTGTCTATATTTTTCTAAACATGTCTGCCTGAGTTTATCACTCAGTGATGTATGTACTGTTCTCTTTTTTGGAATGTGGAGCTTTTCTCTTTGGGCCTCTGCTGAAAATGGACATATATCCAGTCGGACTATCCCAGTCAACAAATGTAAAATAAGTAAAATAAATCAAATAAAGCAAGGCAGCCGACGCCATTACATCAGTCTTTATTGCCGTGGAGCCCGTAGCTGAAGCAGTTCGCAAGTGTACCGGTCGGTCGCTACCAGAGTTTGAATTACAGCTGAAAACGTCTAAAGCTAAGTACCCCATTGGGGATCCTTTTTTCTTGCACTAACCGATGTCTGAAAAAGTTAACAAATGTCTTGCCTGTGGAAAGCAGATCCCACACCGAGACTTCCATTCATACTGCATCACTTGTTTAGGCCCAGACCACGACTTCCCCCGTTGCTAGTTCTTTGCCCTCTTTAACATGAGAACCATTCACCATAGAGCTCTTATTGTAGACAGGTATTTTCGTCTTTTGTCTTCACATTCCAAAATGGCGTCCGACATTCAACAATCCATGAACATTCCGAAAAAATGAAGAGATAAAGCTAGAGAGACCACACAAGGCTAAGCCTTTCAATGACTCTACCGCTAAGCAGGTCGTCAGTTCTCCGGAATTCAGTGAGGCGCTTTCACAGCCCCTGATGCCAGATACGATATCTATGCAGGCTTCTACTAAAACCCTTTCAGAGTCCGGTATGCTGCAGAAATCTTCTTGGTGTTCCGAGCCTTTTGCTGTCTCTGCCTTAGTTGGGTCAGGAGCCGAGACGCAGGCACCTGTTTCCGAGGAGGCCTCTCACACTACCGAATCTAGAAAAAAATGACATCTTCTCATCTGACTACCATTTCTCTCAGACCGATGGATACTCTTAGGCCTAAAAGCCAGGCCACTCCTAGAAAATCTGCCTCTAGCCACCATCTTGCTCCACCACCCCAAGCACAAATGCGTAAAATGGCGGATTATCTCATCTCTCTTATCAGGGATAGTCAGGCCACAACTTCTAAAAGTAAAAGACACCCTTCTCCTGAAATTATGACAAAACAGGATTCTGAGGAATCTGATTATTCAGATTTTGAAGAGGAACAACAACCTCTGACTGCTTATGAGGATTCAGATGCAGAGGAATCCATTCCTTCTGCATCCCCACCAGAAGACCTTTCCTTTGGAGAAACCCTTCACACCCTCGGGGAACATTTCCAATAGGAATCTCAGGACTTCCCCCAGTCTAAGAAAAGACTAAGAGAGTTTCTGGACCTGCCCCAGCACAGACCCCTGGCCATCTCCTCTATTTTGGATGTGGTGGATGATGTTTTCCATGAATCCAACTTAGCCACTGACGCCCTCCCACCTGCCCCCAGTAAACCTGACAGGTTTTACAGAGTACCGGATTCTCACGAATACCTGTACAAAAATCTTGCTGCAGACCCAGAGGTCATTACACAGGGACCTAAAGGAGCTAAGACTAGTTCTGCCAAGAATCCTGTTCCTTCTGACAAGGATTACAGAGCTCTGGGCAGATGGGGTAAAAAAGTATACACCTCTACAACCTTTGCTATCAGAGCAGTCAACTGTCAGTTCCATATGTTAAAATATCAACAAGATACTTTGGAATTATTAAAACAAAAGATTTCAACCTTTCCTGACTGTGCCAATTCAAAAGAGTTGACAGATTTACTGCCCTCTACTTGTCAAGTGGCCAAACACTCATTACACTGTGGATATCATGCCCTAGAACCCTGTAGCAGGGCAGCAGTGTCATGATCTGTCAATAGGAGACATGCATGGTTGAAGGAACAACCTCTCCCTGATCATGTCAAATCTAAATTAATTGATGCACTCCTGGATAAGGACCGCTTGTTTGGAGTAAAGGCAGAAGAGGTGCTTAAAAAGATGGAAGACCAAGCAAAAATTATGCAAACAGTAGAAGATTTCTTTCAGGTTCAACCTCCCAAGAGGTTGCTT
>NC_056750.1:416739488-416901368 GCF_019279795.1 Protopterus annectens | reverse complement strand
TTTTTACTTTTACTTTATTTGTTTACTGGGAAATTCCAACTGGTCTATGTCCATTTACAGCAGACTCCCGGCTTGAAAAGCTCCATATTACACAAGCGAAAAATATTTTTATGCAGAGTAGTGCAAGTTAAACGAGAAAAATATTTTTATACAGACTAGTACAAAAACATGTAAATTATACAACAAAACAATCAGATATTCACGTTAAAAAATGCAAGCAGACAAGACACCTTTCAGCAGTCAAAGAAGTTACAAACAATAGGGATTATGAGGTACTTACAAGCTCGGCTAATGTCTGGGAGTTTTCGTCCCGTAGAGAATTACAGTGACTAACTTGGTATTAGTTAATGGATATGAGGAGCACAAGGTAGGGAAGCATAAGTTTAAGTAATACAAGGACACAGCCAGTTATTCATCAAGTGTGATTTGAGGGATTTTTTGAATTGTGAGGTGGTGGGGGTAGTGGTCAGCGAAGGTTGACGGTAATTCCAGTTTCTAGCAATGGTGTGGGAATATAGCCCTTTTCCTGCAGTATTGTTTGCTCTGGTGATACAGAGGAGCGATTTGTCACTAGATCGGAGAGGGCGAGTTGCTGTGTTGTGGTTAAGTAGTTGGGTTAGTGATGGGGTTTTATCAGGGTATTTAAAAATATTGTAGGCAGTGACTAGCTGGTGGTAATTAAGTAGTTGAGGTAATTCTAGCCAATTTAGGTCCCTTAGAGCAACACAGTGATGTGTTCTGAAGCTGGTGTTTTTAGCAAACTTGGCGATCTTATTGTAACGTGATTCTAGTTTGTCTAGATGTATTTTTCTGATGTGGGTGAAAATTGGTGCTGCATACATTAGTGGGGACAGTAAGTGAAGATTATTGTCAATTTCAATGCCTAGCAGTTTATGGTCAGTAGGGGAAATGGTAGTGTCGTTTTTAGAGGTAATGGTGAAGGAGAGGGGAGCTGTTTTTGATTTGTTAGGGATAAATAGTAGTAATTTAGTCTTATGGGGTTTAGGATGAGTTGGCTATCAGAAATCCATTTTTCTTCAGAGTTGAAGGTTTCCTGGGTGATTTGGTACAGAATGACTGGAGATGGGGCTGTGCAGATTAAAGTTGAATCATCTGCGTATTGAAAAAGTGTGGCATGCTGTGTTGAGCTATGTAGATTACTGGTAAAGATAGAAAAGAGAAGTGGGTCCAGTATTGAGGATTATGGGACGCCTATGGTGGTAGGAAGTTGAGGGGACAGTTACACCTTGCTATTGGACAGATTGTTGCCTGTCAGATGAGTAGTTTCTGAACCAGGCTATAGTACATGGGGCAAAGGATAGCAAGGCTAGAGAATCTAGCAGAATGGTGTGTGAGACCATGTCATATGGTTTGGAGAGATCCAAAAAAAATGGCAAATGTAAAGTCATTGTTCCTGTGTTGGTTAACTAGATTAGTGAGAGAGAGAAGAGCAGTGGTTGTGCTATGATGTGGGTAAAAGCTATGTTGTGTGGTGGACAGGAGTTGATGTGTCTTCAGAAATTTCATGATTTGGAAGTGGTGCACTTCTCTAGAAGTTTAGATAGGGGGAATAGAATGGTGATGGGTCAATAGTTTGAAAAAGCATAAGATTTCCCGCCTTTATGAAAAGGAATGATTTATGAAACTTTCCAGAGGTTTGGGATATGGGATTTCTGTATGGAGCAGTTTATAAGGATGGAGACAGGGTAAGATATATAGATTCAGCAGCCATTTTTAGGAGGTTAGCAGGTAAGTTATCATCTGCAAAGGTAGTGGGTTTCAGTTTTAGAAGGAGCTTTTTAATTGTAGCAGTGGGGACTGATGATAGAGTAAAGGAGGGAATGCTTTCTGGATGATTGGTTGGGGTGCATGAAGGGCTATTTTTGGATAATTGGCTGGATAATGCCAGGATGGATTCTGTAAAGTGGTGATTAAACTGAGTGGCTATGTCCATGGTATTGTTGGTGGAGTTTGGGGCTGGAGTAGTGGTTTTGCCTGGTTTTAGTAAGGAGTTGATAGACTGCCAGAATTGTTGTGGATTTATTGAGTATTTGCTTTGGGCCCCTAGGAAGTAGTTCGGTTTATCCTGTTTGGTTTGTTCCTTGCCTGATTTCTAAGCTGTTGGTAGTTTTGTTTAGAACAGGTGGTGTTTTCCTTTTTCCAGGCTTTATCTCTGCATTTTAGTAGGGCTCTAGTGTCTGTTAGCCATGTAGCATAGTTGGCTTTCACTCTAACTTTCCAAGTAGGGGCGAGTCTGTTAAGCATGTTGAGAAAAGTAGTATTAAAGTAGTCAACTACCTGGTCTAATCCAAGGGTTTGTAGTGGCTTAGGACAGTGTTGAGATCATAAGGGTTTAGGTTGTTATCATCTCGTATTAGTCTATGAACTATGGGCTTGGGTAAGTTAGTGTGTTTGCATAGTAGAAATGTGGGGAGGTGGTCACTGAGACCATCTGGTAGGCAGCCTGTTTGGTAGTTCTGTTTGGGGTAATTGACCAGTACCCAATCTGGTATGGATTGTTTTTGTGATCTTTCATCTGTTCTAGTGGGTTCTTGAATGAGTTGAGAGAACCCTTAGAGATTAATGTGATTAGTGGGGTTATTGGAGTTGCAGGTTGTCCATTCAGTATTTAGCTCTCCTAGTAGGATAGTTTCTTGTGGTAGGTTATCTTTTGTCCACTGTAAGGTTTCCTCTTTTATGGGAGAGAGATTTCCTGCAGGAATGTAGCAGCAGAGAATGTGGACTTAATTTGTCTTATTTAAGCATAGGATGGAAAAAAGGGTTTTGACGTTATGAAATTTAGGTAGAGGGGTTTGGAGGAGTTGGAGGTTTAATGTGATTTTAAAGAGAATGGGTACCCCACCTCCTTTTTTGCCTACTCTATCCAGTCTTAGGGTATTATATCCTGGGGGGAGGAATTCTTCATTTTGGATGCTAGGCTTTAGCCATGTCTCTGTTGATGGTCAGTATGTCAGGTGCGAGGTGTTGTCTTAGCAGTACTTCTTATGTTGTTATTAAGAATTAGTAGGTCAGATATCTGTTTGGTTTTGAGTGGACCTGGGTTTGGCTGTATGTCACCAGAGATTAGTAGTCTCTTTATGGTTGATAGTATGTGTTTGGTTATGTGTGTTAATTCAATGCTGGGTCTATGTGAGGTTTTTCTAGTGTTGCATCTTGGTATGCAAATGTTATGTATATAAAGTGTAGAATTAAGATTAAGAATTGTGGAGCTGATAGAGAAGTTTGTGTGAGTTTTTGTGGGTATGGAAATGTGTTGTATGGAATGTGGTGTTGTCTAGATGTAAGTTAGTTTGTATAGATGTGATATAGGCTAGTGTTGTGAGGGCTAATGAGAGAGATGCTAGTGTAGTTTGCATGCTGTACGGTAGAGATGCTAGGAGGATGGCTATTAGGTGATTGAGGTGATGAGGCTGTAAGGTATTTGAGGTGGTGTTGGGGGTATGGCTAGTAGATATTGTGTGTAAGTTGAGGTTGGGAGTGGTGTATAGATTGCCGATTAGTATATGATGTTGAGTAGGTGATAGGTGTAGGTGAAGGTCAGGTGATGTGGTGCCAGACCTGGTCACAGGATTGCAGAAACAGACCGGTTTCACTTTTCAGGGAAGGTAATGACCAAGGATTATCTATAATGGTTTTGTTTAACAATATTCCTTGAATTTAACTATCAGTGCTGCGGAATCCCCAAGCGATGTAAATACGAAAACCCTAGGAACAACATACAAAATATACATGTGTGTCTCTTACACAGTATATAATCAGCATAAATACTGTTAGCATCATCCAACTAACTCTAAAGTTGCTGTTAAATATTCATATAAATACAGTACTAGAGAACAATCATTCTCTATCAGACAAACTATGAATGTTCACAAATATTAGTGAAACAATTTCTAAAAAATTATTGTTACCTTGTTGTCTGAAAATATGTCCCAGTAAAGTGATCATTAAAGAATGTGTTTGGGATTAGCATAATGGTTGAGGTTTTTACCTCACAAACAAGAGACAAAGGGTTTGATTCACACTGAGGAAAACTGGCTAGGCTTAAAATGGCCCACAAGGGCAGCCAGCCTAGTACTTACCTATTAACCTAAAACCATTTGATGCCAGAATGCCCAACATCAAATGTACATAAGAACAGTTCCATACCATGTATTAGCTGGTTATAGATATTCACAAAAAATCAAATATCCATAAAACAAATTATACATAATTAACTGAAAGAATTAAACCAAACCAGTTAAACAAAATGGTTCCTTGAGTCATTATGAGTAAGTAAGGAATGCCCTCCCCAAAAAGACAAGCCACCGGCCAATGAGGCCTAACCAAAAACGTGAAACTACGACGTCATGCAGTGGAAATGATAATCACAAAATTCTTTGTTTAACTCCACCAAGAAATGAATACAGAGACTGAATTCCAGACATATAAAACCATTGAGTGACAAATGTACAAATAATGTCTTTATCTGGATCAAAAATGTCGTCCAGCTTAAACGATAAGGAAACAACCATAGAACACCTTCATTCACTCATGGTAATAAGTGCAGCTGTGCGATCGAGAAAGGTCTTGTAAGGATGGCTTTACTGGCAACTTCCACTGCGAACCAGCAACAAAATAAGCAAAACAATCCTCTAAGTAGCTGAAATGTCACACACACAATGATAGTATGAAAAATATAGAGCAGCACCTGACATTTTCACCCCACATAGTAACACAATCAGCTAAACAGTCAAAAGAAATCCTATAATGATGAGAGTATCATTTATATAGGCAACGGGAATCTTCCACTGCAAACACCATCACAAAAAGTTCCAGTAGCTAGAATTCCACCTGGAAAATTATAGTAATATTAATCCAAAAGGAGGATTTTGTGTTAACAGTTCGGAGTAGAAAGAGTACTAAACAGATAGAAACTCTCCAGATGACGCCATCACAAAAAAACGCTGGACAAGTTGTGCATGATGCCAAAAGAACAAAAACAGATTTGGCACACTTACAAAATATAATGAAATGCCCTGTTGATTCAAGACTTCAAAAAAATAACATCCACCCTTTAAATTCCCAAGTAGAGCCTCCAACTGGAAGGAATTGGCTGGTATTCACCTCGTCCGATATTTGCAAAGCAGAAAAAGTACCAAATAAATATCCAACAAGTAAACGCTCCAATTCATCCTTCAGAAAATAGAAATCAGTATTCACCTCGTCCGAACCTCCTGCTAGAAAATATTACCTTCCCTGATACTAAGGTTACCATACAAAATGGGACATTACAGACGTGTCTACAGAGTCTGTGGCATCTCTTCATAAATGCTTTCTCATTCTACTACATCCCTTATAAAGGACAACTCACAAAAATAATTATCTTCCACTGGGATATTGGCTGCTTCTCTCTATCTTCCACAGTAATAATCCTGTAACGATGAAGAAACTGCCAAGTGATAGCAAGTAGGCCAGTTTTATTAATTATTTTTCTCGTCTTCCAACTAACTAACAAAGAACTGGAACTTGAATTAAAAATGTGATGTAGACCATTAGAAAATGGATGAATCCTATGTGTGTGTGTGTGTGTGTATATATATATATATATATATATATATATATATATATATATGTGTGTGTGTATATATATATATATATATATATATATATATATATATGGTCAATATTAAAATGACGGAAGTTCAGAATTTCGACGGTCACATTAGTGGAAATTCAGGAACTCGATGATGATATTTTTTTGATTGCAGTACTTTGAAGATCGGAATATTTGCCCTTTCCACACTGTAGTGCGATCTCAGAGTTGAAGTATATATTTAGCGTGGGGGGGGCACAGCCCCCACAACATAGCGATTTTGAGTTCTTGAATTTCCGCTCATGTGAGCATTTGAATTTCTGAACTTTCGTCGCCGTTTTAATATAGACCCTATATATATATATATATATATATATATATATATATATATATATATATATATGTATATGGGTGTACTTCACATCACTGAAATCCCATTTCACTGACTTTCATTTCACCGAGACCAAATCACTTAATTTTCAAAATACTAAAAATTGATTTGACTGAATCTCATTTCACTGAATTGTAAGCCATAGACTTGATGTATGTTTCCATTCACCTTTGACTTGTTTGTGATAAAAAGAATTTCTGTAACTTACAGTGCTGACTGTCAGAATGCTGACAGTCATGAAGAAAGTGGTGTACTGTTTTCAAATGTGGGTATGTCTCTCTACATTTGTATGGGAAGTATCTCAAATAATATGGTGGATATTTTGTGCGTTCCCAGCAGTAGTGGCAGTGTGTAGAGTACTGTAAGACAAGTAAAAGGTATATGCCCTTTTTCCCACTGTAGTGCGATCTTGGAGTTAGTATATGTAGTTAGGGGGGTGGGGCACAGACCTCCACATACTTTGGTTTTATATTGTTTGGTTTCTGTTAAGAGCGTAAGTAAGCAGTCTTTAAGTTTTGGAAAGAGGTAGTCATTAGTGTTGTGTGAGTGTGTTTGTCTATGGTTTCCCATTTAGTCTTTTGAAATTTAGCATTTTAAGCTTTCGGGGAAATGAGTTGTCAGTATTTTGAAATTTAGGTGATTTGGTCTTGGTGAAATGAAAGTCAGTGAAATGGGATTTCAGTGATGTGAAGTAGACCCATATATATATATATATATATATATATATATATATATATATATATGTATGTGTGTGTGTGTGTGTGAATATATATATATATATATATATATATATATATATATATATATATATATATATATATATATATATATATATATATAAGGTTATTACATTTACCATGAGGTTGTAGCTGAAAATAGTCTAAAAAAAGACCAATTCACTTACCAGCCTAACAAATTAAATCACTGAGTGTAGAGTTACAAAGTGGAAAAATCATTCTTTCTCTTGATTTTTATTTACCTTGTGTTTTTTTTTTCTCTTGCCTCTCAGCAGGAGGTGTCTTGTACAGTTTGCAGTTGGGATGCTTTCTATTTAGAGCCTACATGCCTTCCATGAGTTTGTGGTGCTGTTCTTCATGTTTCACTGTTGCAGTCATCACATTTGGGTTATCTATGCCAGGTTAGCCCTCAGTTGGCCCGAATACCAGAGGCTTAGTATTTCTGCATTAGTTGCTGTCACTTCAGGACTGACGTCAGGTCGTAAGTAGCATAAAGTAAGGCAGCCAACGCCATTACATTAGTCTTTCTTGCTGAGGAGCCAGAAGCAGTGTGCATGAATGCCAGTCAGCCGCTACTTGAGTTTTCATTTTCTGAATTGAAGTTTAATTCTTCTAAAGCTTAGTACGCCATTCGGATCCTTTTTCTTGCTCTAGCAGATGTCAGAAAAAGTTAACAATTGTCTCGCCTGTGGAAAGCAAATACCACACTGAGACTTTCATTCTTACGGCGTCACTTGCTTAGGCCCAGACTACGATGTCCCCCACTGTCACTTTTGTGCTTTGTTCAACACCAGAACTATACGTCATCGAGCCCTTTATTGTAGCTAGATATTTTCGCTCACAGTCCACGAATTCCAATATGGCTTCGGTAAGCAATCTGACAGCAGATCTTCCGAAAAAATGTGTGGATATAGACGGAGACAGACCACACAGGTCCAAACCTACCGACGACGCTTCCGTTAAGCTAGTCATCAGTTCTCCGGTTGTCAGTGAGGTGCTTTTGCAGCCCCTGATGCCCGCTTCTTTGGATTCGCAGGCCGCTACCGAGACCCTTTTGGAGTCCGGTATGCCACAAGACTCTTCATCGACTAAGGATCCTGCGGTTGTCTCTACCTTGGATGGGTCCGGAGCCGCTGAGCAGGCACCGGCTTCCGAGGAAGTACTTTGCACTACCGATTCTCGACACAAACCGATGACTTCTTTCGCGTCTACTGTTCTTTCAAAAACTACTGAGTTTCTAAGGCCCAGGGTACGAACCACTCCCAAGAAACCGACCCCTTCTCAGGCACCTGCTTTGTTGCTTCAGTCTTAAATGCTTAAAATGGCAGAAGACCTTATAATGCTGATCAGGGGAAACCAAGCTACCCCTTCCAAAAGAAAAAGATATTTGTCCCCAGTAGTTTTATCTGAACAGGAGTTCGATGACTCTGATGCATCTGAATGTGAAGACATGCAACCCCTCTCTGCTTATGAGGATCCTAATGCAGAGGAATCCATTCCTTCAACCTCTCCACCCGAGGATTTCACCTTTGGGGAAACCCTCCAGTGGGAATGTCAGGACTACCCTCAGTCTAAAAAGGGACTCATGGAATTCTTAGATCTTCCACAGCACAGACCCTTGGCCATTCCTCCTGTCCTGGATGTTGTGGATGATGTTTTCATGGAATTTAGTTTGACTCCTGACAACCCTCCCTCCTGCTCCCAGAAAACCTAACGGGTATTACAGAGTCCCTGACTCATTCAAATTTCTTTTCAAAAATCCTACTGCTGACCCTGAGGTTGTTTTCCAAGGGCCTAAAGGAATCATAGCAACTTCTGCTAAGAACCCCCCCCCCCTCAGATAGGGATTCCCGAGCATTAAACAGATGGGGTAAAAAAGTATACACCTCTGCTACTGTTGCTATTAGAGCACTAAATTGTCAGTTCCATATGCTAAAATTTCAGCAGTATAGCATGGAACTCATCAAACGAAAAATATCATCTTTTGCTGCTTGTGCAGAAAATAGAGTTACAAGAGTTAATGCATTCTTCAAGCCAAGTAACTAAGCAGACCTTACACTATGGTTTTGATGCCCTAGAAGCATCTTGCAGGGCAGCAATCACCGGTTCTGTCCTTAGAAGGCATGCTTGGCTTAAGGAACAGCCCTTGCCAGACCATGTCAAATCCAAATTATTGGATGCACCCTTGCACAAAGACAACTTATTTGGCACCAAGGCAGAGGAGGTCTTAAAAAAGATGGAAGATAAAGCTAAATCTGTGCAGACAGTTAAGGATTTCCTGCAGGTTCAGCCACCCAGGTTCAGTAGGCATTGCCTCTCCAAACACTGGTACTTTCCTGCGCCCTCCAGGTCAGTTCAGCCAAGACCCCGAGGAAGCAGGCCCCCCAGACAACAGCCACAGGGAACACAGAGATCAAAGCAGTGGAGTACCTCCACTTCTAAACCAGCGAGTGAAAAGCCACCCCCTCTTGGTAAGAACTCACAGTGACTCTCCACTTCCACCCCCCTCCCTCTGCCCACCTGCACTTGCCCCTGGGAGGAAAACTCTCTTTTCACTCAAGCACCTGAACCACCATTACCAACGACCGCTGGGTCCTCAACATAGTGTCCCAGGGATACAAATTTTCTTTCAACACTCTACCAACCCCAAAAGGGTTCCCAGATCTTCCTCCAAACCAGTGGGCAGAGGCCAAAAAGCAAGTCCTTTCCCTGCTCTCTATGAGGGCAATAGAGCATGTTCCTGCAGAGCAGATAGGCCAAGGTTTCTACTCCAGGCTCTTCCTGGTACCCAGAAAAGAGGGCACCTGGCACCCCATCCTCAATCTATCCATTCTAAACACCTTCCTGGTGATACCAAGATTCAAAATGCTCAGCCTCCAGCAGCTGCTATCCATGCTCTCCAAGAATGCTTGGCTTGCCACCCTAGACTTAAAAGAGGCCTACCTCCACAACCCTATCTGGGAATCATGCTGGAAATATTTACGTTTCAGGGCAGGATCTCTGCACTTTCAATTTTCTATGCTTCTCTTTGGCTTATCTACCGCTCCCAGAGTTTTCACAAAATGCCTGGCTCCCACCATTGCTTTTTGCAGGCGAAGAAATATTAAAATTTACCCATACTTAAATGACTGCCTAATTCAGGCAGGCAGTCAGGAACAGCTGCTCAAATACTTGGCCTTTGTAACGGACCTACTGATCTCCCTTGGGTACACTATCAACGAAAAGAAATCCAAACTAGTACCTACCCAAAAAATTATATTCCTGGGAGCAAGCCTGGACACAGCATCCCAGATGGCATTCCTTACACCAGAAAAGCAAACTTACCTGACAGCCTATTTCTCTCAACTAGCCACCAGACCCCAGTTGTCCTCAAGGAAAATCCTGCAAGCTCTGGGGTTCATGGCATCTTGCATTTTACTCATTCCATATGCCAGACTGCATATGAGGAAACTTCAGTAGTACCTAAAAAGCCTTTGGTGTCAAAACTCTCAAGACCTGGAAACTCTTATACCAATGATACCTTGCCTAAGGAAAGATTTTCTTTGGTGGGCAGCAGCATGCTACCACAACAAGGGGCTACCCTTCTCATCACCTGTTGCCACCCAAACCCTCACCACAGACCCATCAGACTATGCCTGGGGTCCACACCTGGACGGCAGGTGCATATAGGGCCAATGGAGCCCACATCAAATACACCCGCATTTCAACCAAAAAGAGATGTTAGCTGTCCAGCACGCAGTGACAGCTTTCAGACCCCTTCTCTCCCCAGGGGCTCTACTGATCAAAACAGACAACACCATTGTGAGGTGGTATATCAACAAGCAAGGAGGGACTCACTCCTACCCTCTATGCAAGCTCGCTATGACCCTTTGGCGCACAGCCTCAGCCATGCAACTACACCTGTTAGCACAATTCCTGCCAGGCTGTCTAAACTCTCTGGCAGGCAACTTAAGCAGAAATGTTTTTGGATTCACATGAGTGGCAGCTAGACCAAAGAACCTTCACTCTTATAACTCAGAAATGGGGCACCCTGAAGGTTGACATCTTTGCTTCCCACTCCAACCATCAGCTCAGCAAGTTCTGCACCAGGGAGCCTCACTGCAGGGCCTGGAAAGTGGATGCTCCATCCTTCCAGTGGGTCAACCTCTCAGTCTATGCATTTCCCCCACTACCTCTCATTACCAGGGAACTGCTCAAAATAAGGGAGGAAAAATCAAGGACAATCCTCATTGCCCCAGACTGTCCCCTCTGCCAACATGGCATCTCCATCAGACAGTTCCTACGAGGGGCTAGCAACTTGAGGCCATCCAGAAGTGCACCTAACTCAGCTTGGGACCTAAACTTTGTGTTGGAAAAGCTCACCCTGCCCCCCCCCCTTTGAACCAGCAGCTTCAGCAGAGTTAAAGTTTCTCTCATGGAAGACAGCCTTGCTTCTGGCCATCACTTCAGCCAGAAGAGTATCCAAGCTACAAGCACTAATGGCTGTAGAGCCCTTCATCATTTTCCATGCTGACAGGGTCTCCCTCAGGACTAACCCATCCTTCATGCACTAAGTAGCATTCTGCCATTGCCCAGAATGATACCGCAGTACAAGGACAAAATTATTGACTTCAACAATTGATTAAGCTTCTGGTGTCATTCTAAGGGGATCCAGTATCTGTCTGCTTGGGATGACATGGTCAACAGACCACGATGCTTTGCCACAGATGGCCTGCGCCTGTCGCCCCTGCGATTCCGGATACTGGCTAAGGCTCTTGCTGCCCCTATAGTGCCTTTTTTAGGCAGGGTTCAAATAACAAATTCAGCACCATAACAGGAACAGGCAAACAAAAACTGAAGGTAATGCTACTCAATGCTAGAAGTCTAAATCTCAAAATGCACTCACTCGAGGCACTCCTTAAAATGGAGAACATCGATATCTGTGCAGTGACTGAGACCTGGTTTAAGGCTCCAGAAAACACCCCTGCACGACCAGGCTATAACTCGTACCACACTTTTCAGCCATGTAACCTGGATCAAAACACCAAAGGCAGAGGTGTGTCCATATTTATTAAGGATATCCACACCTCCAGGCTAGTTGCTTAGCATAATGCATCCGAGGTTATCCAAGTGCAGCTAACTCTGGGCAAAACTGCAATCCAAATTTTAGCTTGCTACAGATCCCCCACCATGCCCCAGGATTCCCACTCCTCTTTTCTTGATGTACTGGAAAATATTAGCGTTCAACCAAACACCCTAATAATGGGCGACTTCAACTACCCCACCATTAACTGGGAAAATTACTTGTGTACCAACTCCTTAGCTCAACGCTTTCTGGAATTCATAAACTCCAATGCCCTAGATCAACTTATCCACACCCCCACCAGGGACAACAATATCCTAGACCTAGTCATTACCAACATGAGTGACCGGTGTTCCACACCTGAAGTCAACTCCTCGTTGGTCCGATCCGACCATAAGCTTATCACCCTTGATATCCACATCCCACCCCCACCCCCACCCCCCATTAAGGAAACCACAGTAAAAAATTTCTCCAAAGCCAACTTCATGCTTCTTAAGGCAGAAGTGGTGAACTTCAAGACACCCATGCAGATGGACAATACAGTTACAACTGCTGAATCCTACACAATTGCACTCTATAAGCATTTACACGAGTGCATGGATCCCAAACAGAACCAAGACGCTATCCTCCAAAAAAAGGAAGCCAATCTGGTGGTCCTCTGCCATAAGCAAACTGTACAACAGAAGGAAGAAACTGTTGCAAAAGAGAGTAAAATCCCATGAGTGAAGGAGCTCCCTGGTCAGCCTCAGTAAGAAGCTGAGATCCCTTATAAGAGCCTCCAAAGCTAGCAATGAAAACAAAATCGCCACTAAATCCAAGGACAACCACAAAGCATTCTATAGCTACGTCAAGAATCTAGATGGCAACATCCAGATCTGCTGTGAGTTACAGCACAAAGGCATGAAAATTACAGAACCAACTGATATTGCCAACATCCTGGCAGATCGGTTCATTGCTAACTTGACCTCCCTCTCACCCCCTAAAGGGCCCATATCTATACAGGAAGAATGCAGAGTCCCTGTAATCACAACTACGCAGGTAAAAGCTGCACTCTCTAAAGCCAAAAACACAGCATCCATGGGACCGGACAACATCCCAGGCTGCGTTTTACACGAACTTCAGAACGAACTGGCTCCCCACTTAAGCACCATGTTCAATAATAGCCTTGCATCAGGCTTTGTGCCCACTGAATGGCGCACAGCAACAGTTATCCCACTCCACATAGGGGGAGCCACCACTGATCCCGGGAACTATTGACCTATTAGCCTGACGAGCCTGGTCTGCAAGGCCATGGAACATATCATCATGGAACTCATAAACAAAGACATTGGTAACTTCCAAACTCTGGATCCCTCCCAGTTCGGGTTTGTGAAAGGCAGATCATGCCTCCTGAACCTGATTGACTTCTTTGAGGCAGTCACCAAAGCCGTGGATGAGGGTAAGGTGGTTCACACAGCCTAGCTTGACCTCGCCAAGGCTTTCGACACCATCCCCCATTCTGGAATTATAGCTTAACTCACTAAACTAGGTATAAATACCTACGTCACAAGATGGGTTGCCCACTGGCTCTCTGACAGAGCCCACACTGTAAAAGTTGCAGACTCCAAATCTGACCTCAAGGCAGTGACAAGTGGAGTGCCACAGGGTTCTGTCCTGGGACCTCTCCTGTTTGGTATCTACTTCTCTGAAGTGCAGGCTGACACAGAAGGCCTCTGGCTGACGAAGTTAGCAGATGCCTGCAAACTAGGAGCCATAGTCAAGTCCCCAAATGATGTGGGCATCCTACAGAAGGGCCTCACTGAGACGGACGCCTGGTGTCAGAGCCATGGCCTCAAGCTCAATGCCAAAAAGTGCAGTGTCATCCCCTTTGGTAAAAACTCTGTACCCATGAACTACCACATAGGCAGCAATCTACTTAACACTGAATGCGTGATAAGAGATCTTGGGACCCAGGTGAACATTAGTTTTTCCTTTGATAGTCACATTGCCACAGTAGTCAGGAAGTCCTTCTACGTGGCACACCTCATCATAAAAGGGTGTTCTCATCCAGGAAAAAAGAGGTCAGTGTTCCCCTCTACTCATCACTCATTAGACCCATTGTAGAGTAGAACGCCCCTTTTGGAATGTACCTCAAAAGACATCTGTAGCAGCTGGAAAGGCCACAGAAGTACCTCACAAAGAGGATTACTGGCCTCAAACAAATGCCCTACACTGACAGTCTCAAAAAATTCCAGCTTTACTCCATAGTATATTGCCTACTCCGAGGTGATCTCTGCCTAACATATAAAGCTATGTCAAACCCAGAGCTGTTGGACATGCTACACCTAAAGAAATCCCAATCCCTCCAAGCTACACGCTCTAGGGACCTAAACCTTGTCGCCACAATAAACAGGACACGCTGGAGGGATAGATTCCTGTCCCAGAGACTTCCTGTACTCTGGAACAAGCTACCCAACTATGTCAAGCAAAGTTCTTCATTAGCCCTCTTCAAGAAAAATCTTGAGTGGATGGGAAATAGGAAATACACCCCGGGGATCACTTCTGTGTCTCTGCTGGACAGTGGCACAGGAAAATAACTTTCTTGGGTGGCGTAAGCTATGGTACCTTGCTGGCTAGGTTTACGTAGGCCCTTGGGCCGATAGCCTAGTACCTACCTATGAACCTAAAAGTGGTGTCCAGTGTGGCTCTCACCCAATCCATTCATTTGCCCACCTTTTTCCCTAACCCACAAAACAAGGGGGAAAGGATACTGCACTCTCTAGATGTGCATAGATAGCTCAGATTCTGTCTAGACAGGACTAAATCATTCAGGAAAAGCTGATCAGTTGTTAGTCAGCTTTGCTGCAGGAGCAGAGGGCAAAGCCATATCCAAACAAACCATTTCCAAATGGATAGCACACTGCATCCATTCATGTTACAAGCAACATGGGAAACCTCCCCCTAAGGAGGTCAGGACTCACTCTACCAGAGCAGCCTCCACCTCTGCAGCTTTTCTCAGAGGCGTCCCCACCAGGTACATCCTGGAGGCTGCAACATGAACGTTTGTTCATATCTTCACTAAGCATTGCCACCTGCCTATCTTCTTCAAATCCAGGGCAGGCTTTGTCACTGCAGTCTTGCAGGACATCCTAGCCAGCCCCCAGTCTTCTTGACTGCCTCCACCCTTTTCCTCAGCTTTGGGAATCAACCCACATGTGACGACTGCAACAGTGAAACACAAAGAATATAGTACAGTTGTGTGCACTTACCATAAATGTAGATGTTTGAGTGTATTCTCTGTTGCAGTCCTGGTTTCCCTCCCTCCATCCCCCTTTTCTCTCTCTCTCTCTCCTTACAAGGAACTTTTTGGTATTTACTTTCTACTGGTGGAGTTCTTCCACCATATCCTAGCTCCCATTTGGGGGCTCCTGACAGGGCAAGAAAAACTGATGTAATGGCGTCAGCTGCCTTACTTTATACTACTGACGACCTGACATCAGTCCTGAAGTGACAGCAACCGACGCAGAAATACTAAGCTTCTGGTATACAGGCCGACTGACGGCTACCCTGACAGGGATAACCCAAATGTGATGACTGCAACAGTGAATACACTCATACATCTACATTTATGGTAAGTGTACACAACTGTACGTTCTGCAGTTTCCTCCCACATTCAAAAGACAATGCAGTAAGTGTATTGGACACTAACTCTGCCATAGGTTTGAATGTGCATGCTTCTGTATAGTATGGAAGAGCAACCACAACAGGACTAGCCACCAGGAGTTGTGAACCTTGTCACTACATTGTCACTGAATATCCCCCTGACCCCATGTGAAAAAATAGTGGAGCTGCAGGAGAATGTAACTGAATATTCTTTAATAATCAGAGCTTTCAGATGAAGAAACTAAACCGTTAAATAGTACATCACATTAGTAAACAGAGCCTCCCCAGTGATATCAGGGCTCTGCTTTCACACCTCTGGTTTCTGTATTTGTCACACTGAGGTTGCACAAACTTTGAGTAAAGTGGAAGCTGTTGACAAAACTCATCCGTTTCTCTTTTCCACGAGTTGTGTGACCTCAAAACAAAGTACAGCATCTGTGATGCAGCACCTTTTACAAAGATGCTGACAGCATGTAACTGATTTTACATAAACAGTGTTTTATGAGGTGACCAAAGCACAAATGATCAACAGTGGTTAGCTGCCCTTTCCAGTAGCATGACATTAAAGCAAAATGAGTGATTTCAGGTATTCACTTTGTGAACCTTGGAGTGGAAAACCAAGTACTATTTCAACTGCTGTTTGGCCCATTCGCAAAACTGGCGACATCAAACAAACATATTTTGCTTGTGTGCACCAGCAGTGTTAGAAATTTTTTTTTTTATATAAAATTTTCTTCTAATGTCACTGAATGGTGGTTTGAAAAGTTTCAAGTCCAGTTTTCCTCAGGTTGTCGCAGAGCATCCTTGTTTTATTTTCACATCCTGTCAGCATATATTGCTGTTATTTATCACTAATGAAATGTGCAACTTGTAAATTATCAGAAATGTGCTGTGATTTTTTTCTTTTAAAGCTTGCTGTTCCATGTTTCCTTTCTTCCGTCCATTTATATGCTTGTCATAGTTCATTGGCTAGATGGATCTTATGGGCTTCCCTGTCATCTGCTTACACTGTAAGAGACAATAGAAGGGACATTGGCTGCGAGTTAAGACAATTTATTTTTGCTTACAAAATTGTAGAACCAGCAGGTGCAACTCCATCTAGAGCACTCTAGTAATAAATAATTCTAAAACACCAAGAAACATTGCTATCTGCCCTGCCTCCATGCAGATAGTTAAAGATCCTGAGACTTAGTCACCAAGGACTGTAGGACTACATTTAAACAGATTTCATTCCACTGTGATTGTACCACCTCAGCATTTAGACCAAGATTTTGCTGATGCACTCCATGAAGTTTCCACTATCAAGATTTCTGTGTAGATACGTACTCTTTCTTTACCTAAGACACTGACACCATTGTTCAAAAAGTTTGATGATGTAATTTGTAAAACATGTGTAGAACAAAACCTAAAATCATTGGTATATGAAACAGATGAACATTCAGCAGTGCCCCCATTTATCACTGGGGCTTGTTCCGAGTCCTTTTCAATTCCACATGCACTTTTCACCTCTCTTTTAAGCTGCATCATCATAAAAAATGAAGAAAAAAAACACAGTAACGGCTTACATTGTTATTGTCATGCAGTATATATTTTAACATTTTTTATTATTGCTTAATTTTTCCAATCCCTTAAACTTCACTGCTGCAACCTCTGAGCATTATTCTGCATGTATTGTTCTCACAAATTCCATTTATTTTTATGAAATATGCTCTTTTCCTTTTCTAAACATCCCACTTGCAGTTTTTATCCCCCTTGCAATATTCAGTACTTCGGTTATAGTTTGTTTATTTATTTGTATTTGTTTACTGGGATAGTGCACTGATCTCAATGGATCATTTGCAGGCACAGCTTAGGTGAGTACAATCATATAAGATGTGAACATAACACATTTACAGGTAAGAGGATATGCTAAGAAACATGTACATATTTACACATTCAGAAATATGCTACGACATTTAGTTCAAGAAACAGTTTACAATGTCAAAGCATGAATGGAAAATTGAATTATGCTTAGAGCTTTTTGGATAAGATGTAGCTCTAATGAGTGAGATAGCTAATGCTACAGTGATAGTAGCATATCATTATATAGACAGGTATGAAGACACTGGAAGAAGTAAGTGAGAATAGTTGCAAGAAAGCATACCATGGGGGAGAACAGAGAGAAATGATGAGAGTGGTATGCAGGGGGAAGAGGAGTAGAAAAGAGGGAAGTGTGAGAGATGCAAAGAGAAGAGGAATGTAGGATGGAGATGCAGAAAGTGAGGAGCTGACAAGATGAGGAAGGATGAAATAGGGATAAATGGGTGTGAGAGAGATACAGACTATACATGTACCATAACCATTGAGTGCATCATCACTTAGTTTGGGTGAAGGTGTTCTTTGAGCTGTGGGCTGAAGTCCAAGTACTTTTGGATGTTTCTGACTGAGAGAGGAATAGATTTAGATTGTGATTTCCATTTTCTAGTAGGTCTTTTTTTGGTAGCCAAGCACATTGAACTTCATTAAGGTCTAACTTTGTCTAATCAGTTCAGATACGATATCCCAGCTGAAAAGAATCATCTGCTTTATTGCAACCACTTGTTTCCCCAACATTTCCATCAATGTACTATGAAGGAAATTTTTAAAATTTAACTTCTTGAATTTCCAGAAAACATGCTCTCAGTTGCCTCTGTCTTCCCTGCTGTATTTGCAGCATGTGCTGTCTGTCCAAGGCAACATCCTCTAAAGTCTGTTTCAGGTATCAAAATACCTGTACAAATTTTTCCATTCAAAAATCCTTAACTTTCTGGATGTATATGTGGTGCATTACATATTTCTTCTCATTGTTCCTTTGTAACTTGCCATTCCATTCTCTTTTCTAATTTGCTCTAATTCTTAAACTTATTATACAGTATTTTATATGCTGTTGTAATTATCTCTTTCTTTAACAACAGCTTATGTTCTGTACTAATCTATAAACTCTACAACAGGTGGTCTTTTCTTTTAGAACTCCCCCTGTACCTTTAACTTTGCTTATATTCGTAGCAGTTCGTGATAGGAAAGGCAGTCTGTAACCTGCAGTCCAAACTTTTTTTAACGTCATCCCACTTCATTACCTTTCCCTTCTAAGTTATCTGCCCACAGTAAGTACCTTGCTAATTTCCTTCAAACATTTAGTGAATTCTAGCCCTCTCTTGCTTATTTTCTGTACATCCACTTTTAATCAGCCATATTGATAAAATTGCCTTTCTCCATTCTCTCTCTCTCTGTCTTTTTTTTTAGAATATGTTCTGCTACTTCATAAAGGTAGTGTTCTGTATGGTTGTTACTCCCCTTGAGGTCTTCCATCTGAAATTCTAGTCTGTATTTATCTCTCAACACCCCCTACTCATTTCATCACCATCTCTTTCCACTTTGATATATAACCTTCTGCTTGAGTTATGTATGTGTGCCTTAATTTTGTAGCCCTAAAGTACCCTTTAAAATCAAGTTGGGTTAATCCACTTGTTTTTGGGAGAATTAACTTATGTCACTTATCTTATTGTTTTCCCCTCCCACATAAATTGCTTCAACTCTTTATCATCCACAACTTCTCCTCTGGTTAGTAATAATGCACCTGACTGTTATAGAAAGCTAAAGGGACTAAAAACATTTTAACTCCTTGTATCTTACTATGTCCAAATCCAAAGGCAGTAGCTTCCAGCTTCTGTTTAGTTTCTTCCCACATATCCTGAACTGCCATAGAAAAATCCCTTTTAATCCGTATACCGAAATACCCATGTTCCCTTAACTATGGGTATTGCTGAAAAAAAATTTCTTATAGTTTACCTGTATAACCTTTGTTTTCTCTTCATTTATTTTTTTATGCCAAAAAAACGTGAAAATCTATCAAAATGTTCCTCAACACTTTAGCGTCTTTTTCTGGTTGCATCAGGTAAACGTATCAACTGTATATGAAGCTAATCTTATTGATAGTCATACCAGTTGTATCTTTGAATTTGAGTTACTTCTTTTCTTTAACTGCTCTAAATGCAAGTCTGATATAGTTATAGGATATATCTTAAGGCTTTCAATTCAGTGCACATGCTCTTTTGAAATATGTTTATCCATTATATGCCAGATGTATTTTTGGGAATAACGTGCAAGTTATGTCTGAGTTTCTGGTGATGAGTGCTTATATTCTGTACCAAATGTCATATACTTCACCAGAAATTTACCCTCTTTTGTTGTATTTCCTTTATAGGTCCTCTGAAACATCCACATCATAAATCAGGTTTCTGTCTCCCTTCATAATTAATAATCCCTACTAAAAGCATACTATATATTCCAAAATTTTTCAAATTTCCATAATAGTAAACCCCTTGCTACCTCAGATCTACCATTGTATTTTTTCCTGTTATATTTTTATTGTAGCCCCTTTTTTGAAATCAGTATTACTTTCCTTTTCAGTTGTCAGTGGTAGCCTGAATGTCCACCTTGAAATCCTTTCATTATCAAAGTTACATGCTCATTTCTATAAATGTATTGTGTAACATTGCTAATTGCACCCTTTACTTATTAATATTAAAATTCAAAACTGTTTGCTTTTTTGCCTGTACCTGTAAGGCCATTTATATTTCATGTTAATATTGACAAAGCATCTATGTTTATAAAAAAATCTCTCTCTCTCCCCCATATTACATGAGCCACTTCTTTCGAATATGTTTCTAGCTTGCACACAATAATGTCTGGGAGACTGATCTTGTATATAGTTGCTTCCTATCTCTGTTTGAACCTATGTCACTTATAGGTTCATAGGTTGGTACTAGGCTATCGGCCCTAGGGCCTATACAAGCCTAGCCATAACAATTCCCTGGCTATTTCTTCCCACAATATTTACTTCCCTGGACCCCTATCTAGCAGGGTAACTGACGTGATCCCCGGGGTGAATTTCCTATCTCCCATCCAATTGTCAAGGTTCCTTTTGAAGAGGGCCAAAGAGGCGCTTTGCTTACATGTATGGGCAGTCTATTCCAGAGTCTGGGGAATCTCTGGGTCAGGAATCTATTCCTCCAGCATGTTTTGTTCATTGTGATGACAAGGTGTAGATCCATAGAACGTGTGGCTCTGAGGGATTAGGATTTCTTTAAGTGTAGCATGTCCAACAGCTCTGGGTTTGACATGGCTTTGTATGTTAAGCAGAGATCGCCTCTGAGTAGACTTTTCTCATACTCTTACTTGTTGTAAAAGTACTCAAGAAACAAAACGAAAAAACATTTTCAACCCCCAATTGCCCTTTAACTTGTAACAGTTACATACAATTATATACACTTTCCCAAGTGTACCCCTCCAGATAGGAGCATTGCCCCAAACTGACTGCTGCATTTGCAGGCATAACCTATTCTAAATTTAAGGGTAAACATTCTAAAAAGCATGCTAGATCCAGTGTTACAACTTACACAGATTTCTCCCTGTTATTATCCCATCTCTGTTCCTCTCCCCAAATGTGGAAAGCAGCCTGCATACTTTTCAGTAAACATTAATTTTAGCACACTGGCTACTCTTAAAGTAGGTTGTGCATTGTTATATTTAATGCATTAAAGTACTAACGTTGCTGAGGAGGCAAGTACCTGTATAATTACTGAATTCCCTTAGTTCAAACTATATTTATTTTCATTGAGCTTATTGGCAGTATCCCATTAAATGTTAATTACATTGTACCATATAGATTTCATGCAGAACATACTATATTTACATTATATTATTATATATTTTAAAATTCTCTTGGTGTAGCTGCTTGTCTCTTTGGATGGAGTGCTCATACCTAAGCTTCTCCTTTCAATTCTACTTTCCCTGGATCCCCACCAAACCAAGTTCGATCTATTGGCCTGCAGTGCTCTTTAACAGAACCAGGCAACCTTGGAATGAGTTATTTTCAAAATATACAAAAACTTCTCCTTTTAATTCTACTTTCCCTGGATCCCCACCAAGCCAAGTTCGATCTATTGGCCTGCAGTACTCTTTAACAGAACCAGGCAATATGTTTTATCCTCCAGACAAAATTAATTGTTAGCCCTTGTTTAATTTCTATTTTTAAGTAAAGCACTCCATCATGGACGTTAGTTTGCCCCTCACCATACTGTACTTCCTAACAGCAGTCTCCCTTTGCAAGCTACTAAAACTATTTGAAAGCCCTGCTGTTTTTCTAGTATTACTAAACCCTTTCTCCTATAACTTGTAGTCTTTGTAAATCCCACATACTCCTGGTTACAAGTGTTTATTTTATTTCAAAAGAAAGGTATGCAAAACAAGTAAGTCCAAAGTACCTACTGATTTTCTTATTGTTTCAGAACATTAGCTGCCCCCCCCCATTCTGTACTTCTAACTGCAATCTGTCTTTATATGCTGTACTATTTGTATGCTCTGTTGTTTCTCTACTTCTACTAAACCTTTTCTCTTATAAATTCTTGTCTTCCTACTTTCCACATAACTCCTTGGTAAAATTGGCTTATTTTATTTCAATAAGACAGGTATGCAAAACAAGCAAGTCAGAGTACCCTACTGCCTTTTCTTATTGTTTCTGTAGACTTACATATCTGTGAAATCAGGGCCAGCCCTTTACATCATAATATTGCTATCCACCACTTTTCTGGTCTATTCCGATCCTCCCCCTCCCCACAAGAACAATTGCAGCCTAATCAGGGCCAGCCCTTTTCATTATAACATATAAACCTACCTATAAACCTATTGATAGTCTTCCTTCATCTGTTGCCCGCTATGCTCCCTCCCCCCAATTTCCACCCACCCCCAGTGGTCCTACCTTTATTACAAACAGTAACCCCTCCCACCCTTCAACCTATAACATCACCACACCTATACTTCCTCCTACAACTTCTCACTACTATCCCTCCTACTCAGCTAATATGTACATGCACACCATACCTATACTCACTGCATGCACACTGCTTGCATACATCACATCTTACCAAACCTCCACCATTCCTGCACTCAACCACTACCACTGTACCACCACACACACCACCACTCATATCCCACCTCTACTCTACTACTCTCTCATCAGGTCAACAACCATCCCAATACACCCTCTATATAGACTACAGACCACAATACCTAAACTAAAAACAACCCCACAACCTAACATAACCCTACTACCATACCTATTGCCCACAGAACACAATCAAAAAACTTCCCTTATAAGCAAGCATATACGGAAATTGATAAAACTAGTATTCTCATCCATATCCAACCTAGCACTCAGTGGAGACATCCATCCTAATCCTGGTCCCTCTATCACCAACCCCTCCCCTCATAATCAGACTACAAACCACATCTCTCAAATCACAGCCAATAGAAAGCAAACTGACCTCCTTCTGATAAGCCTAAATATTAGAAGTATATTCAACAAGGTGCATGAATTCCATGCCACCATAGACGTCTTCTCCCCTGATGGGTAGTGATCCTTACAGAAACCTAGTTAAAACCACATATTACTAATGAGCAAATCCTCCCTATTGGTTACAATATGCTAAGAGTAGACTGACTAAACAAAAAAAGCGGTGGTATAGCTATAATATTTAAGCAGCATC
Source organism: Protopterus annectens (assembly GCF_019279795.1). Taxonomy (NCBI): domain Eukaryota; kingdom Metazoa; phylum Chordata; order Ceratodontiformes; family Protopteridae; genus Protopterus; species Protopterus annectens. Next base: position 416,878,378 of record NC_056750.1, on the reverse strand, counting down.
TAGACATCCATATCTTAAAGTTAGCAACTTCCCAAATAGGTAAGGAAGAAGTAATATATACCAACCTTAAAATAAACCAGAATAAAACTCTAAACATAATAGGTTGCTACTTCCCACCTTGCCACAACATCCCTCCACTTGAAAACCTCCTCAGCTGGACTACCCATCACCTACCCCAAGAAACTTTAATTCTAGGAGACTTCAACACTGACTGGCAATCCTGCTCTAGCAACCACCCAACCCATCATGTTAATCTTCATGGCTTCACCCAACTAGTCCAGTCACCTACTAGGATAAATAACTCCAACAAACACACTACCCTTGATTGGATACTAGTCAATAAGAGCCCCCAGTCATATATAGCAGGCTGCTTATCTGACAGCCTCAGTGATCACTCCCCAACCTTCTTACTAAGAAAACACCTTTATAAAGCAAAACCCATCATCTACCATCAAATACACAAAAAAAAATAACTTTAACCCTCTCTCATTCAGCTCATCCCTAAAAGACTGTAACTGGCAACCTCTAAAACACCTCAAACTAGATGATGCAGTTGACTACTTTAATAAAACATTCCTAATCATCCTTAATTACCACGCCCCCATAAGACATTCCCGAACTAGAGCCCAACAATCCCCATGGCTGCAGAAAAACATGAAGTCTGAAATGAAAAACAGGGATAAAGCGTGGGACAACTGGCGCAAAACCAAAACCCCCTTCTACTAGGCAAAAATTCCTAGAACTACGTAATAGAACCAAAAAGCTTATAAAACAGGACAAAATCCAATACTACCAGTCTGCCCTTACCTCCTCCCAACATAATCCCAAACAATTCTGGTCCTCAATAAACTCCATCCTCCACCCAAGTAAAGTAAGTACACCCACTCCTAACTTAACTCACTCTTCCGAAAATATTGCTACCTCTTTCAGCAATCACTTCACACAAACCATACTATTACTAGCTAGACAATACAACCCCCCCCCCCCATAAACCCACACCATCATCTAGAACTAACAATCTCCCAACCAGCTTCTCTTTCTCTCCTGTTCCTACCTCCAAAATAAAACTACTACTAACTCAACTTAAAACCACCAGATTAGCAGCAGACAACCTCCCAGGTGAATACATTCAACTTGCAGCTGACGCTCTAGCTTACCCCGTATCACTCTTGATTAACAGATCTCTGTTAGAAAATTATGTTCCTACACTATGGAAAGTCTCACAGATAATTTCCCTACACAAAGGAGGCCCCTCCACAGATCTAACCAATTACTGCCCCATAGCTATTCTCTCGCCACTCTCCAAAATACTAGAGAGATGCATTCATTCTCAAGTCTCAGATCACCTCCTTGCTAACAACCTCCTCTCCAACACACAACACAGTTTCTCACCTAACCATAGCACCACCACCGCCTTTACTCTCTTTCTCTAACACAATCCTACAAAATAAAAATGCAGGTTATCTCTCCTCAGCTACCTTCCTAGACCTCTCTAAAGCTTTTGACATGATCCCACACAAACAACTCATCTCTCTTCTCAATAACCTATTCTTCTCTCAACCAGTCATCAACTGGTTTCAGAGTTAGCTATTTGACCGCCAACAAGCAAGTTGTTTGGCAAGGCAACCTACCCCCCCAACTACCAGTCTCCATAGGAGTTCCCCAAGGGTCCATCCTGGGACCCCTACTCTTCTCTATTTTCACCAATAATCTAGCCTCAGCCACAACACATGGCACACTCATACAATACGCAGATGACTCAACCATCATCTGCACAGCCCACTCCCTACCAGAACTACAAAAAGTCACACAGGAAGCATTTTCTTCTATTGAAACTTGGTTCTCCAATGTCCAACTAATACTCAACCCAAACAAAACAAAATTACTAATCTTCCAGCCCACCAAACTTACCCTAGACAGCTCTCACTTTAACATCACAGCAAAAGACAGCTCTCACTTCAACATTACAGCAAAAGACAACACCACCATCCATCCTACAGAACGCACCAAATTACTAGGAGTCGAAATAGACAATAAACTGAACTTTGACATTCACATTTCCATGACCATTAAAAAGTACACAAAAAACTAGGAGCATTATATAGAAATCAGCAACTACTTACCAAAGCAGCTAAAATTTCGGTAGCAAATTCTCATCTTATCTCTGCCCTACTCTACACCTCTCCAATATTTACTAATCCTAGACAATGCGATCTAAATAAGCTCGAAACCTGCTACAACAAAATTGCCAAATTCGCCACAGGGGCTGCCTACCGTACTCACCACTGTCTCTCACTAGCAGAACTGGGCTGGCTAGAGCTCCCTCACCTCCTTCAATGGTATCAACTCGCACTCGCCCACAAACTAATAAACCAACCATTAAAACTCCCATCCCTCCAGAATCTACTCCAACCCTACATAACCATGAGACCACTAAGATCCAGCCACAAAAACCTCCTACAGGTCACAAGAGCCATTAACTCTGCTGGAGAAGCATTATTCTCCTGCACTGTAGCCAAACTCTGGAACTCCCTCTCATCCTCAATTACCTCTGTAACTTCTTGCACCCACTTTAAATCCTTACTAAAATCATACTTCAAAACTTGCCAGATATGCCCTTGCAACCTCCCCTCTAATACCATCCACTCCCCCCACCCACTACCTCTCTCAGCCCCCTATCAACAACTTGCTCTTCGCAAGCTTGGCTACTCATGTTCCCAGCTACCTACCACATAATACTAACTTCTTGTAGCAACAACTGCTAATGGCTGTTACGTACCTCAAAAACAGATTGTATCAATTGTTCACTGATGAATCTCAACCACATTTGTAACCATGTTTAGTATATGTCACCAAATTTTAAAATTGTACTATGTTCTACATTGTTTTACATCTGTTTTCTTCTTGTCTTGCGTCCTTAACTGGACTAATGTCTATATTTAAATGCTATGTTTTTTAACTGTATAATGCAAATAATACTTAATGTGGAGCTTTTCTCCCTGGGCCTCCGCTGAAAACGGACCTGTGTCCAGTCGGGCTCTCCCGGTCAACAAATGTAAATAAATAATAAATAAATACAGACTTCTCATGATTAGTTGTTTGTACTCACAGGCTCCTTTTCCTTAACTAAAGGTAGTTGCTAATGGGGGGGGAAAGGGTAGTAATAGTGTACATAGAAGAAAGAACTACAGTTTTCTCACCCTTTCTAATTTTCTGATGTTTTCAAGCCTGTTTACTTTAAACATGTCTGTAGCTAAAACTAAGGATGATGTTCTAAAAATCTTCTACAAAAACAGAAAAAACTACAAGAAAACCAACAAAGTTAGAATCTTCACTGTCCAGTACCTTAAACCTTTTATAATGGAGGTCCATGCTGTACTGAAGAAGAAGAAGAAAAAAATGAACAGTCTCCGTGGTGTCCATCGAAGTCTCACAGTCCCAGTATGTCAGTGTACTGGGTCCAACAACAAATAATGAGGAAACTTCTCTGTGATTCCTAAGATTCCATAGAGTTCCTTAGAGTTCAGGCACCTAACAAAAAATGTACTGTGAATATCCAATATAATAGATGGTAGAAATACTTTCTTTAAAAACATTCCAAATTATAAATCCAATAATGGAAGTAAGGAAGCACAAGTTAGTTCAAGTTGAATCTTCTTTATTAAAAACACACAAACAAACGATCCAGATAGTAGTTGAAAAAAACAGAATAAAGTCTAGAAATTCACCATTCTGTTTATATACCTGTTTAAAACCTGTTTAAAAGCAGGGGAGTGGTTTACTAGGGTAGCTCTGTTGTAAAAGACAGTTAGCATGTTTACTAGATAAACACCCCTCCCCCATATACCAGTTTAATACTCGACACAGTGCTGCCCTGCTTCAAGCTGTGTGATCATAGGAGGTTACTAGGCTAATAGGTTCATAGGTTTATACTAGGCTATCTGCCCTAAGGCATTTATAAGCCTAGCCCAAATTATTGTGGCTTACGCCACCCCTTATATGAAAAAATACTGTGCCCATTAGTTTGTTGTGCCTCTGTCCAGCAGTGACCCAGAGATGATTCCCGGGGTAAACCTACGATCTCCCATCCACAGGTCTAGATTTCTCTTGAACAGAGTCAGCGAGGTGCTCTGCCTCACATGGACCGGGATTTTATTCCACAGCATAGGGAGTCTCTGAGTGATAAATCTATCCCTCCAGCACGTCCTATTTATATCCGTGCTAAGGTTTAAGTCGCTTGCTCTAGTGGTTTTGGTGGATTTGGATTTTTGAGGTGGAGCATGTCCATTAATTCCGGGTTGGACATGGCCTTGTATGTCAGGCACATGTCACCTCTGAGCAGGCGGTATGCGACTGAATAGAGCTGGAGTTTCTTCAATCTGGCAGCATATGACAGATTTTGGAGTCCCTTTATCCTTTTGGTGAGGAACTTTTGGGGTCTCTCCAATTGCTGCAGATGTCGGGTGAGATACATCCCGAATGGGGCATTGTACTCGATCATTGGTCTGATAAGTGAAGAGTACAGGGGAACAATGACCTCACTAGATCTGGATGTGAATCCCTTCATGATCAGGTGGGCAATGTAGAAGGTCTTTCTAACCACTTTAGCAGCGTGAGTGTCAAAAGAAAGGCCACTGTCAACCTGGGTCCCCAGGTCCCTGATAACCTCTTCTGTGCTTAGTGGATTGCCACCTATATGGTAGCTTGGGGTTACCTTGTTTTTCCCGAAGGGTATGACTATACATTTTTGGCGTTTAACTTCAGGCCATGGCTCTGGCACCAGCTATCTGTTTCCGTGAGTCCCTTCTGAAGGATATCAGTGTCCGATGCACTTTCCACTATGGCGCCCAGTTTGCAGTCATCTGCAAACTTTGTCAGCCAAAGTCCTCCCATGTTGGCCGGTACTTCTGAGAAGTAGATGCCAAACAATAGGGGGCCAAGGACCGAGCCCTGTGGGACACCACTTGTGACCGGCTTGGAGTCTGACACAGCGCCAGCAACTCTAACCCTGTGGGTTCTGTCCTTAAGCCAGTTTGCAACCCATCTTGTGACAATATGGGTTTACATTTAAGCTGGTAAGTTTTTCTACAATACCCGAGTGGGGTATTGTGTCGAAAGCCTTTGCAAGGTCAAGGTAGGCTGTATGGACTGCCTTTCCCTCATCAATGGCCTTGGTGACTATTTCGAAGAAGTCGACCAAGTTCAAAAGGCATGATCTTCCCTTGACAAAGCCAAACTGGGTCGGGTCCAATGTCTGCAAGTCCCCTATATCTTTGTTTATGAGCTTCATTATGATCCTCTCCATAGCTTTGCAGACTAGACTTGTTAAGCTTATGGGGGTAATTACCAGGGTCCGTGAGGCCACCTTTGTGGAGTGGGACCACAGTTGCCGTCACGCCACTCCTTGGGCACGTATCCTGTGGTAAGGCTGAGATTAAACAGCTGCCTTATGTGCGGGTTTAATTCCTCATTTAGCTCGTGTAGCACACAGCCGGGGACACCATCCGGTCCCATTGATGCTGTGTTTTAGCTTTAGAGAGAGCAGCTTTCACCTGCGCATTTGAGATGTCCGGGAGGCTACACTCGGCTGGGATAGTTATCTCTCCTTTAGGGGAGAGGGGTGAAGTTTGCACTGAACCTGTCTGCCAGTATGTTGGCAATGTCTGTGGGTTCAGTGATTTTTGTATCATTTTGGACTAATTCTGAGCATATCTGTGAGTTTCCACCCAGGTTCCTAACATAGCTGAAAAAGGCCTTATGATTGTCCTTTGAATCCATGGCAATTTTTCTCTCAAAATTGGCCTTAGTTGATTTTATGAGTGCTCGTATTTTTTACTAATAATGATCAGGGGTGACTTCCCTTTTATGGATTTTGTTCTATCATGTAATAGCTTTCTCCTCTTATTGTAAAGTTTGTTAATGGCTGGGGTCCACCAGACTGGACGTTTGCCCTTTGTGGAAAGAGTCTTGGTTTTATTTGGGATTGCCTGATCCATGCAGTCCTGGAGGTGTTCATAGAAGGCATTTGTAAGGGCTTCCGCAGCTTGGGTTGTGGTTTCCTCTGACTCAGGGGCCTTGAAGGATACCACACCAGTCTTGAGTAGTGTGAAGTTTGCTTTAGAGAAGTTCTTCACTATGGTCTTTTTGTTTGGGGTGGGGCGGGATGTGGATTTCCAGTGAGATTAGTTTATGATCAGATCTCACCAATGAGGGATATACTTCGGTGTGGAGCATTTTGTCCCCATGTTTGTGACAATGAGATCTAGTATATTTTCTCCTCTCGTGGGAACAGTGACTAGCTGTTCCATGGCATTTGAATTTATGAACTCCAGGAACCGTTGGGCTAGAAAGTTAGGGCTTGAGTAATGTTCCCAGTCTATATTCGGTAGTTGAAGTCACCGAATATGATGGTGTTTGGAGATACATTTATACCCTCCAGTGTCTTCAGGAAGGCTGTGTGGGGTTCCTGAGTTTGAGAGGGTGGCCTGTAGCATGCTACAATTTGTAGAGCAGTTTTGCCTATTGTTAGTTGCACCTGGATGGTTTCCGGAGCTTCATGCGTTGCCACCAACCTGGAGGTGTGAGTATCCTTTATGAATATGGATACACCCCCTCCTTTTGTGGAGTGGTCCGGGTTTTGGGACCGGAACGCATGATATGAGGTAAAACCTAATAGTGCCGGGGTGCTCTCAGGAGCCTTGAACCAGGTTTCAGTTACAGCACAGACATCAATGTTCTCCATACTGAGAAGGGCCTCGAGTGCGTGCATTTTGAGATTTAGACTTCTGGCATTGAGCAGCATTACCCTCAATTTCTTCCCATTTTTGTTTTCTAGGGTGGTAGGTTTAGAATTTGAGCCTTGCCTAAAAAGGCACTATGGGGGTGGCAAGAGCCTTAGCCAATATCCGGAATCCCAGGGTGACAGGTGCAAGCCGTCCCTTGCGAAGCAGCGTGGCTTGTCAAGCATGTCATCCCAGGCAGACAGACACTGGATCCCCTTTGAATGACACCAGACATTAAGCCAATTGTTAAAGCTGATCATCTTGTCTCTATATTGTGGCATCATTCTTGGTGAAGGAAGGATACTGCTCAGGGTTAGGGTCATACCTGCCTGGGCTACATAATCAGAGAGCTTTTCTATGTCTCTTTTCATGCAGTCCAGGGAGGTACGTCTCAGGTCGTTCACACCAGCATGGACAATGACTGTGTCATATTTGTACTTGCTGTGGAGTGACCCGAGTGCTTGTGTTATGTGGCGGATTCTAGCGCCCGATAGGCAGCTTACTGTGACCCTCTCCTTGTTCAGCCTGGTGAGTGGGACGTCAGTGTGTCTGACTATGGAGTCACCTATGACAAGTATGTTTGGTGTTGTATTTGGCCTTAAGGGCTGTGACTGCTTTGCACACTGCTTTTGTGGTTTATGTGTTGCTTGTGGGGTGTCTTGAGGTAGCAGTTGTTTGGGTGTCTGCTTTGGAGGCCTCTGCTGTTTAGGTAAATTTTACTCAGAGCCTCCGAGTATGTCTTTGTGTGTTTATGTGTTTGATTCAGTGGAGTGGTAGCATTATGTGAGGCTGGTTTTGTGGTGTGTGTAGTTGCCTTCTCCTCCTGTCTGGTCTTGCCAGTCCTGAGTTGAGAGAGCTCAGCCTCCAGTTTGGCTAAATAGCTGCATCTCTCAAGTATTTGTGTTATGTGGGAGGAGGAGAGGGTTGTCTGTGTACATGAGGCAGTTATAACATTGCCTCAAGATTCCCAGATTAACCAGCTGGACCGGAGAGGAGATTGACAACTGACCTTTGGACATGCTAGAATAATATTGGGAAATCCTTAATTGAAAACAAGGGCCAGTGGGGAGTGAGGGTGTAGTGCTTTTAATAGTGCTGACTTATATAATTGCTTTAGTGAGCAAGTGCCAGGTAACTTGAGTGCAATGTGATACAAGTAACTAAATGCAAAAACGACAAACAGTAACTTTCTTTCAAGTGAAACAAGGAAATAAGTACAGTAAGCAATGCAGATATCACTAGTGATCCACAGAAGCGCTGAGAAGTTGCGATTAGGTGAATTAGCTTCCAGGGAAATAACAAGCAAACAAACAACAAGTATATAAACAAAGCTAGATTCAGTAGGCCTGGATCTAGTCTATGCTAGAGCAAACAAGGTGAACCAATTTCAGTAAGATACAGTTCAAATATTCAGGCACTATAAACCTTTAACCAGAAAATTCCCAGCTCAGAAGGGCAGAGTCCAGCCTCTTCTCCCACAAGAGTGCAGTCCACGAACCTTCTTAATGTAAAATAACTGGCCTGAAGCCCAAGTGCCTAAACCAGAACTAATACACTTGGACACTGGGCTCTCAATCAGCAGTTCCCAACTTAGAAGGATGAAAGCTACCTGTCCTGCCACCACAGTGCTTGCCACAAACCTTCCTAATGTAAAACAACTGGTCTGAAGCCCAAGTGCTTAATCCAAAAGACTTGAATGATAGCTACACTTTAATCAAGTTACAACCAAGCAGTAATAAATACCATTGAATACTTTAGAGAATGTCTGGATTAGTGCTCAAGTTACACAAACAAAGCTAGATCCAGCAGGCCCGAATCCAGTCTATGCCACAGCAAACAAGGCGCACCAACTTCAGTAAGAAACAGTTCAGATATGCATGCACTATAAGCCTTTAACCAGAAATTCCCAGCTCAGAAGGGCAGAGTCCAGCCTCTCCTCCCACAAGAGTGCAGACCACGAACCCTCTTAATGTAAAATAACTGGCTTGAAAGCCCAAGTGCTTAAACCAGAATTAATACACTTTTAGAATAACAGACACTGAGCCCTCAATCAGCAGTTCTCAACCTAGAAGGATGTAAGCTACCTGTTCTGCCGCAACAGTGAAGACCACAAACCTCTCAGTGCAAAACAACTAACTGGTCCGAAGCCCAAGTGTTTAAACCAAAAGGCTTAGAATGAGTTACACCAAGCAGTAATAAATACAATTGAGTATTTTAAGATGATGCAAAAGTAAAAAGAAGTAGGTAAAAACACAAGTACAGTAAAAGCAGATGATTTTTTTTTTTTTTTTTTTTTTTTTCTGAACAAGTGCTGAGATCAAAGAAACAGATTTGAGTGCTGAAACTAGAAAACTGGCTAGTTACAAGAGAAAAAAAAAAACAAGCTAGAAGGCTTCCCTCAAACACAGAAGGGCTTGGGGGCTCAGAAGCCTACAAATAGTCTGTACCACTTAACAAGAAAGGCAGGAAATAAGCTTAATTTTTTTTTTTTCTATTTCCCAGATGCTCTCTTTGTACACAGTAGGAGTGCCTGAAATCAGAATATGATCTCACTGCACTCAGTTGAGTGAGCAAATGAGATGGGCCCAGAGGCAGGCTGAGGGGCGGGCAGTTTCAATGCCACTAAGATTAACACCAAAACAAAAACAGGGTGGGTGGGAATAACTGAAGAGCAGAATAACCAGTTAAAAATTCCTTCAACACTCCTTCATACACAGTTTAAATCAATTTAAATACTGTATTTTTAAAAGAAAAAGTGCATAAAAGGTACTTAAATTCTCTTATCGTCCAGTTGAATATAACCAAGTTCTTAGCTTGCCAAGCTGAAGTTTTAAAGCAGGAATTATTTCACATGCACCAGTTTAAATATGCAAGGACAGGAAATCAATGAATGTGGCTACCCCCACACCTGTAATTACTAGCAAATAACAAAATTCAGCCAACACTAGCTTTTAGTTCAAGTTACTGAAGAGCAGAATAACCAGTTAAAAATTCCTTCAACACTCCTTCATACACAGTTTAAATCAATTTAAATACTGTATTTTTAAAAGAAAAGTGCATAAAAGGTACTTAAATTCTCTTATCGTCCAGTTGAATATAACCAAGTTCTTAGCTTGCCAAGCTGAAGTTTTAAAGCAGGAATTATTTCACATGCACCAGTTTAAATATGCAAGGACAGGAAATAACAAAATTCAGCCAACACTAGCTTTTAGTTCAAGTTACTGAAGAGCAGAATAACCAGTTAAAAATTCCTTCAACACTCCTTCATACACAGTTTAAATCAATTTAAATACTGTATTTTTTAAAAGAAAAAGTGCATAAAAAGGTACTTAAATTCTCTTATACGTCCAGTTGAATATAACCAAGTTCTTAGCTTGCCAAGCTGAAGTTTTAAAGCAGGAATTATTTCACATGCACCAGTTTAAATATGCAAGGACAGGAAATCAATGAATGTGGCTACCCCCACACCTGTAATTACTAGCAAATAACAAAATTCAGCCAACACTAGCTTTTAGTTCAAGTTACTGAAGAGCAGAATAACCAGTTAAAAATTCCTTCAACACTCCTTCATACACAGTTTAAATCAATTTAAATACTGTATTTTTTAAAAGAAAAGTGCATAAAAAGGTACTTAAATTCTCTTATACGTCCAGTTGAATATAACCAAGTTCTTAGCTTGCCAAGCTGAAGTTTTAAAGCCCTGGGGCCCTTACAAGTGTAGCCAAGAGTTTTTCCCCAAAAAAGATTCCAGGATATGTTAACCTAAACTAAATTTTAAGCTGAACATTATACATTAATAATTGCTAAAACTTCCTGAAAACATTTCATTGTAGTATCAAAAAAGAAAAAGTTAACACAAGTCTCCAAATTCCTTAGAAATCTTTTCTACCAATGTTCAGAAACATTTTTAACACAGATCTCTTTCGTCTATTATAACTTCTTCAGGTTTGTGTGCCAGATGGGAAAAGCAACTAAAAATTTAAAGTTGAATAACAATATATAACACTAAATGTTGCTGATTTAAAAATAATACATATTTAAGTAGTTAAGAAAACGTAGTACAAAAAACAAATCCTAAATAAAAACCTACCGAACAGTCTCTATATATGTACTTTTTAATGCACAGTGTTTGAGCTTAACTAGACACATATTGAGTATTATTGGTAGATATGCTACATGTTTGTATTGGCTTCAGTACTACTATAACCTTCATAAATTTAAACAAGGTCCTGTTTTACACATTTTTCTAGGGTTTGCAGACCTGATTGAATTTCACTGCGGGAGCATGAGCGACTGTTTTTCCACTAGATTTTTTTCATAATATATATTTATAGATTTCTGAGTGTATTTTACTTTAAAATTCTTAATCCTTTAAGATGAATTGACTCATGCACATATGTGTTTGGTAGGTTTTTATTTAAGATTTGTTTATTGTACTACATTTTCTTAAATATGTATTGTTTTAGCCCAGCAAAATTTAGTGTTGTATATTGTTATTTAACTGTTAATTTTTAGTTGCTTTTCACACTTAATACACAAACATGAAGAAGTCCTAATAGACAAAAGCAATGTATGTTAAAAATATTTAAAAATGTTAAAATGTTTCAGAATGTTAGTAAAAAAGATTTCCAAGGAATTTTGGAGACTTGTGTTTAAATTTTTCTTTTTTGATATTTTTTTTATTTTTCATTTAACATTTGTTGACCGGGAATGTCCGACTAGGTTCCACAGAGCCTGTTTTCAGTGGAGGCCCGGGGAGAAACGCTCCAGATTGTATATTACAATGAAATGCTTTCAGGAAGTTTTAGCAATTATTAATGTATACTTTTTGGTTTAACTTTTAGTTTAACATATCCTGGAATCTTTTTTCAGATAAATTCTTGGATAGGCTTGTAAGGGTCCCAGGTCCATTACCTAGTAACCTCCTATGATGACACAGCTTGAAGTAGGCAGCACTGTGTCGAATATCGCACTGGTGTATGGGGGGAAGGGGTATTTAGCTAGTAAACATGCTAATTGTCTTGTACAATAGAGCTACCCTAGTAAACCACTTCCATGCTTTTAAATATGTTTTAAACAGGTGTATAAATGGAATGGTGAATTTCTACATTTTATTCTGTTTTTTTTCCAACTGCTATTTGGATCACTTGTTTGATTGTTTTTAATAAAGAAGATTCAACTTGAACTAGCTTGTGCTTCCCTACTTTCATTAGTGGATTTATAATTTGGAAAGTTTTTAAAGAAAGTATTTTTACCACCTGTTATTGCGTGGGATATTCACAATATGTTTTTTAGTAGGTGCCTGAACTCTAAGGAACTATAGGGAATATTAGATCTTCCACACAAAGAAGTTTTCTCATTATTTGAAGAAGAATAAAAATATGCATGCCTACAGTTGTAAGATTTTGCTTTATTGGCCTGAATGTGCCCTTAAAGACTTAAAAAGTCAAAAGTCATGGGCATTTAGAAGCATATAGATGAAACACTCTACTTAAGGGGCAATTGCATATATATATCCCTGGGTCTATATTAGAACATCGAAGTTTCAAAACTTCGAATGTTCTAATATCGACCCCTATTCAGCAAAAGCTGAAAACATCGAACATACAGAACAGAGAATTCTTTCCTAGGGAAAAAATTTGCTGTTCCAAAACACATACACACACCACAAGCACACCAAACAAACAGCAATCCACACACATGCACCTAAAATCTTACACCTAACCTTACACTAAACTATGCACACACCACTAACTATCCACTTACCTTAACCCAAACCCTAACCCTAAGGTCCATCAGTATCGCACACTCACCCGCTCCCTAACCCTAACTCACCTACCCTGCCCTAACCCTCACGTCCACACAGTCGCACACTTACCTGACCCGCTCCCTAACCCTAACTCACCTAACCTGCCCTAACTCTCATGTCCACACAGTCGCACACATACCTAACCCACACCCTAACCCTAACTAACCTAACCCACACTCAATCGCACACTTACCTGAACCCGACCCATAACTTTCCACCACAGTGCTGAAAATACTAAAGCAACAGAAATGGACAACCAAATTCTTTCCCTAGGAAAAAAATTGGTTTTCTGTTGCTTCGATATTTTCAGCTTTTGCTGAATAGGGGTCGATATTAGAACATTCAAAGTTTTGAAACTTCGATGTTCTGATATAGACCCATATCCCTTGGGTGGCCTCTATAGGAGGTTTGAGATATCACACACTAAAGATTCTAACTTGATTTTTTTTTTTTGCAATTTTTACTGAATGGTTTATCTTTGTGATCCTTTTGCCATCTACAAAAATAGCAGAAATTATCATTGTTTAACTCTACATATAATATGATCAGGCACTTCATACATTCCCTAACAGCCCAAGATCACAGTATTGTATTAACTTTACCTTGCTTCTTTCCAAGTCTTTCTTATCTTGTTATAGTGTAAAGCCTGGATAATTTACAACTAATAGGTATTGTCTTACTTTAGTATCACTAGCATATAGAGCAGTTACTGATCAAAACTACCTCACCTTAAATTTAAAATTCCTCTGACTGTGTACTATAAGAAAGTGCTTTGCAATATAAATTACAATATACATAATGATATTTTTGTGCAAATAATTAGAACAAGACATGTTTTACTTAGTTAACTCTTCATTCTCTTAAGTGTCTATCTGAACATTAATGACATCAAGTGGGAGTTATGCATTGCAGTTCTTCCACCATTTTAATGCAGTCAGAGTTCAATCTGTTTTAGCCACTTCTTGCTGAACCACAGTTCACATGTATAAACTACATCTAATGTTTTTTTTATTCATCATAATCTCTCAATATCATTCTGTGGTTCAAGTCCAAGATGCTACTTAATTTTCTAGTTGGCTCCTGACATTTTTATTGTTGTTAAAGCATTTAATTCATTTAATGTTGAAATGGTGGAAAAGGTTTTACTGTCAAAGTCTCTATATGGACTTATTGTTGGCAGCTTAGTCGTTGCTTTTTCTGCATCCAAAACTAACTTTGATCCTTAAGAAAAGAATGTCCTGATGGAAGCTAGATATAGGAGCTTAAATGTTGGGTCTATGCCAGAAGATCAAAAGTTCAAAAGACTGAAAATCAAAATATCTAAAACTCAAAATATAAAAAAATGTTTTGAATGCAGGGGGAAAGTCCCCTGCACCCCCTGCTAATTGTATATACTGACTCTATGATCACACAACACTGGAGAAAGGACAAATTCCATTTTCAATATTTTGAGTTTTAGATATTTTGATTTTCAGTATTTTGAGCTTTCAATCTTATTTCAGTCTTCTGAAGGGGATCCTGAATGTTACACATGCCTATTCCCTGATTGCCAAAATAAAATTGCTTCTTTTCTGCTTTGTGCACAAAGAATAATAATTTTTCACAAACACTCTGGCATCCCCAGTGTTTACTGGTTTTCTTTTCTGCCATCATTTTGTCAGGAGCAGCTTTTTCTGTTGGGATGATTACTGATTTACTAATATAGGTCTCTCTTTTCCCTTTGCTGTGTTGGTTTTCAAGTCTTTCTGTGAACACTAGTCCAGTTGCTTATCACTTTTTCATAAAATTAGTGCAGTCTATTTCTTCCAGTTACTCTAGTATAGCAAAAAATTCCAGGATCTGAAGTATTTTCATTTGCTCTTCAATCTGTGGGTCTTCAGATCTACTTCAAATCTGACAGGGCCTCATTTTCCAGCTATGGCTCTGAGCTCCAAGCACCTCCCCTTACCCATAATGGCTGCCTGTCTCCCTTCTCCCTTCAGATCTCATTTGCTGCTTTAGAGTACGCAGTGTGGTCTGTGCTCCAGTGTTTCTTCAGCGTTTGTCAGGTTGTATTTTTCTCTGTTTATTAGCTCTTTTCTTGTCTTTGTATCTTAAACCTATCACCTCCCCGGGGTTCTTTGTAGGGAAAAAAAAAGTAGTAGGCTTTCTCTTTTCTCCCTTTCTTGCTTTCTGTGTGTGTGTAAGTTAGTGAACCAGCCAACGGGATGGCTGAGGCACCGAAGCCTGGGTTCAAAAAATGCACAGTGTGTGGCTATAAGCTTTCACCGGCAGATGGCCACACTCTGTGCATAGTTTGCTTGGGGGTTGCTCACTTCCAATTCCCCTGTACTGTTTGCGCTGGGTTTAACCCCAGAGCACTTAAGGACAGGCAGGACAAATTGATCCTTAAGGGCTTGTTGTGTTCTTCTGCTGGGACTGTGGTCCCTTCTTTCCTGGCAGGGAAAGCAGTGGCTGCTGCTGCTGCTTCTTCTTCTTGCCCGGCCTCTAGGACTCACACTCCTGCCAAGAGGCTAAGGATGGGGGATAAACATAAGAAGGACCGATCTCGCAAGCGTTCCCGTGACCGCTTGTCACAGGCTGGTCCACCGCCAAAGGTAAAGCCTGTTTTCAGGTCTGTTTCCTCTTGGCTTAGGTCCCCGAGGTTTTCACCTGAGCCTGAAGTTAGAGTAAGCCGGTCTCTGTCTAGGTCTCCCCTGTGCCACCAACATTGCTGCCAAGCTTCAGTGGTGTTCTCCTGTTCCACCCGGACCCTTTCAGAAGCGGAGATGGACAAGATGATGTGGAGGTTCATCTGTACTCCGATTCAGATGGGGGTCTTGCTGAGGCTGGCTCCCTACAGAGCAGGGTCCTTTCAGCCCATATTCCATCCTATTACTCCTTCTCCGATCTGACCTTTGGTTTCAGAATCATTGGATCTGAGGATGCTCGGAGTTGAAGAGTCTGCGCCGATGGTATCCTGTACCTCGATGCTGGCAGTTATCTTGAGTGTGTCGGATCCAACCAGTTCGGATTCGAGGGGGGTGTTTTCTGCTTCGAGGCTGTCTGAGAGGAGCATACCTCTCGGCGTCTCGGCTCCAGCAGGCACAGCTCTGACTCCCTTATCGGGTCAAGGGGGAGAGGCTTTTGCTTTTTCTGTCCAGGAGGCCTGTTTCCCCTCTGTATTTGATGAGGTGGAGAGGGTTCTCACAGGGTCGAGGCCTCAGAATCTGTCCAGACCCACCTGACATTGAGTGTTGTCCGAACCATCTTGCCCTCTCAGGGGCATCCTATAGCCATAGTGCCCCAGGCAGTTCTGCTCTTGGAACAACCTGTTTGCAAGGCCTTCCCAGACAGTCCCCTTGAGGAGGCCCTCTGCAAGCATACATGCAAGAGAAGGCACTTGGACACTCCCCCAGAGTCCCTTACCGAGGGCACAGACCTGGATGAAGGGGAAGGTTCCCCAAGGTTACCCCCCTGAGGATGTCTCCTTTGGAGACATTATGGAGATCCTTTGCAAGAGGGGTGGGTGGTCTGCCCCAAAACCGACCTCTGACTAGGTCATGTTTCTGGAGGCATTTGGCTCTGGCCCATCTACCTCTTGGGTGTCCCCTCCGGCCGATCCACTTGTGGAATTAATAACATCAAGGGCTTGGAAGGAGCTGGACACCATAGAGCCAATACCAAAGCATCCAGACAAGGTTTTAAGTCCCCCCACAGACCAGCTGCTTTGGCACAAGGGGTCCCCTGTAGAGGCTATGATGGTGGAGGTGACCACAAAAAAGGAGCTCGTACAAGAGAGCTCCACGGTCCATCCTTCTGATCGAGAGTCGAGGACGTTTGATCATTTTGGGAAGCGAGCTTATGCTTTAGTGACCTTCTCTGTGAGGCTGCTGAACTATATGGGGCAGATTATCCAACTCCAGAGAGATCTAGTCAGAGAAGTCACGGAGTCTACTCCAGTATCCATGTCAGGAGACGACAGGATGACGTTTGATGCATGAATGACCACCCTTAACACTGTAGTGACACGTCCATGCGTTTGCTCTCCCACACCACGGAGGGAGCCGCACAGGCAGTGGGGACAGGCGTTGCCATCAGGCATCATGCCTGGCTCTGTTTATGTCAATTCTTGGAGCCCTTCAAGGTGTCTTTTACCAACGCCCCTTATGATAGCTCTTCTGTTTTCGGGAAGACAGCAACAGAGACCTTGATACAGAGCGAGAAGGATCAGAAGACACTGCCGTCGAGATCCGCTTCTCTACGCCTCAAAGGTCCTTTACCAGGAACCAGCGAGGCCAGAAGAAGATGTGGTTTCACAAGTCTCGGGCATTTTCCCGGGATGCTCAGGACTCGCCGTCCCCCAGAGGCAGAGGGGGATTTCACAGATGACACCCTAGAGGCAAAGGGTGTCCTAAGAACTTCTGGTCCCAAGAACCTTTCTCGGACACACCCGGGTAGCAGCCCTGAGGGGTTGCCCAACTGTCCATCTCTAGGGCAGTCGGGGGCCGTTTGTCGCTACACCCAGTAGCTTGGGAGTCCATCACAACAGCTCAGTGGGTGTTGTGAATCATATCCAGAGGATATTTTGTTCCATTCAAAGAACTTCCCCATCCAACAAAGCCCCCCTAGACGTTCCATCCATGCAGCGGGAGGAGGCAGCAGTGCAAGTAGAATCACTGCTACAAAAGCGAGTTATCCAACCGGTCCCTCCAGACCAGTCTGGATCCGAGGTTTATTCCAGGTTCTTTTTAATGCCAAAGAAGATGGGGGACCTCAGACCAATTTTGGATCTGTCCCAGTTCAACCTGTCTGTAACCAAGACAAAATTCCGGATGGTCACGATTCAGTCTATCCTGCCCTATCTGCAGGTCAGAAACTGGATGTCCTCAATCAATCTTCAGGACGTGTACTACCACATCAAGATGGACAGGCAGTCCCTGGAGGTTCCTTCGCTTCTGGCTGGGAGCTAATCATTACCAATTTCTAGCCCTTCCCTTTGGTCTCACCACAGCCCCCCGGGTGTTCACCAAAGTAATGGTGGTAGTAGCGGCTCACCTGAGGCTACATGGCATTCAGGTCTTTATGTACCTGGACGATTGGCTCTTTACTGCCCCTTCAGAGTATCTACTTTGTCAAGCCAGGGACTCCTTTCTTCGGCTAGCCAACAAGTTGGGCATCACAATCACTATGAATAAATCTGCCTTACTCCCGGTTCAGGTGTTGGACTTCATCGTGTCACGGCTGGACACAATACAAACGAGGGTATTCCTCACGTCAGACAGGTTACGAAATCTGAGGTTACACGTCCTACACATTCTTCAGACTCAGTCTGCATCAACCAAAGCCGTGTTGAGGCCATGAGGTTCAATAGTGGCCACAATCACTCTTCTTCCTATGGCACGTCTCCATATGAGAGTGCTACAGTGGACACTGGCAATTCAGTGGTCTCTATTAGACCTCCCTTTGTCCTTTCCAGTGAGAATCTCGAAAGCATTCAGGGATTCCCTTTGATGGTGGATTCAGTCTCCAGATCTCCTCAAGGGACACCCCGTTTCAACCTGCCTTGCCCAAGACCACAGTGACCACAGACACCTCCCTACTGGGGTGGGGGGCACTGTTCTGGAAGGACAGTCCGAGGCACATGGTCCCTTTCCGAGACCTATCTGCATATCAATGTTCTAGAGATGAAAGCTGTTTTTCTTGCATTGCAGACCTTTCATGCTCATCTCCCTCTAGGAACAATTGCAGTTCAGACAGACAGTATGTCAGTGGTCTGGTATATCAACAAACAGGGGAGAACCAGATCTTATCCCCTGTGTTGAGAAGCTATGAGAGTGTGGGAATGGGCGATCTCCACCGGCCATTTTCTGGTGGCAACGCACATTCCAGGACAGTCCAACATTCTAGCGGACAGGTTCAGCAGATCTATCCTGATGCCTTAGGAGTGGTCTCTGAATCCTTTAGTAGCAGAACAGATCTTCCGAGAGTGGGGTCGTCCTTGCTGCGATCTCTTCACATCTCCTTCCAATGCGAAGTGCAGCGAGTTTTTTGCTCTGAACTCCCCGCTGGGGGGAAACCCCCAGAGACACTCTGATTCATGCTTGGCCTTCCGGTCTTTTTTTTTGCATATCCTCCTCTTCCTCTCATGTCCAAGTTTCTGCATAAAGCTCGAAGGCTGGGGAGCACTGTGTACCTCATCGCCCCATTTTGGCCTCGACAGGTTTGATTTCCCTTACTCAGGTCTCCTCTAGTTGTTCCACGATGGACTCTGGATCCAGTTCTGGATCTTATCTCGCACCCTTTGGGGATTCCTCACCCAGATCTGGACAGTCTGAAGCTTATGGCTTGGCTGTTCTGGTTCCCATGATTGTTAGAACTCCCAGTTTGTCATCCCCTGATAAGTCCATCCTGGTAGCGTCTCACAAATCTTCTACCAGGAAAGTCTTGTCGTAGTAAATGGAAATGTTTTTCTATATGGGCCACTCAGTGGTCCTTGGATCCTTTTACGGCACCTCTGTCAGTAGTTCTAGATTTTCTGGCTAGCATTTTTCAACAGGGCGCCAGTTCTTCTACGGTTAAGGTTCAGCTGGCAGCCATATCTAATTTTCATGTGGGGATTAATATGTATTCTTTGGCTGCCTCTAAACTGTGCAAGACCGTTCTTAAAGGTGCTTTTCTTCTTAGACCCCCATAAAGGATCCAATCCCTCCGTGGGACCGTACCTTGTTGCAGGTGTTAGTTTCTTCCCCTTTTGAGTCTGCGGCTTCAGTAGATTTGCAATTTTTGACATGGAAAGCTACTTTCATGGACGCCGAAAGAGCGTCGGAGCTTCAGGCCCTTTCAATCAAAGTGCCCTACATAATTTTTCATAAAGACAGGGTGTCACTTCGCACTAACCCTTCCTTTCTTCCCAGGGGTAGCTTTGGAAGCCAGTATTAACCAGACTATAAGCTTGCCAGTATTTTTTCATAACTACCAAAACAAAGGGGAATATAAATGCATTTACTGGATGTACATAGACAATTGAGGTTTTACCTTCACAGGACCAAACCTTTCTGCAAGTCTGACCAACTTTTTGTGTCTTATGCCAAGCCTTTCTTTGGTAAACCAGTCTCAAAAGTGATAATTGCTCGCTGGATTTCACAATGCAAGAGAGGGGTCTGCCTCTTCAAGGAAAAGTGAAGGCTCATTTGACCCAATCTATGGCTACATCAGCAGCCTTTTTGTCTAGAGTATCTTTGGATGACATTTCTTCAGCTGCCACTTTGGCCTCATCTCATACCTTTATCTTGCATTACAAATTAGACTGTCTCTAGGAGTAGAGCATCCTTCAGCTCTGCGGTGCTCCGGAACATCCTTCCATGAGGGCCACCCAAGAATTAGGTAAATGGAGACTCTGCCCCACAGGTAGAAGAGCAAATGAAGTAAACTACTTCAGATAAAGAATTTATGTACTCACCATAACATTCCATCTGAGTAGTTCTACTTCATTTGTCTTCAACCGTCCCCCCGTCCCCCCCCTTCCCCCTGACCTTATCTTCAGGATATGATAAGTCTTCAGATTGTTACTGTTGGGATCCTTGGCTTTGCCTAAGCTAAGGTGTTGTATCTGTTGGTTATTTTGGTAGATAAGGTGTTATTTGGTCGGGTGTCTGTTTCTTGTTAGACAGCAAGCTCGATCTGAAGGGAGACAGGGAGGCATTATGGGTAAGGAGAGGTGCTTGGAGCTTGGAGCCATAGCTGGAAAATGTGGCCGTTTCAGATCCGAAGACCCACAGGTTGAAGACAAATGAAGTAGAACTATTCAGATGGAACATTATGGTCAGTACATAACTTCTTTTGTTTCTCTGATTGCTATGTCATCTAGCTGTACTATTTTTTGAATAACTTTTCTTGGGAAGTCCCATATTCAGTCAGTACTCCTTTCATTTCCACCTCCAATTTCTTCACTTTTATGAGTTTAGTTGAATGGCTATTTTTACAGTTTTTCTATTTTTCCAACCTTCTTTCCTTTGACTCAGTACATTCCTGTAGTGATACTTGACAGAGGTACTGGGAAGGCACGATGCTAGGGTAATCCTATGGGCTGGGCTTGTAAAGGCTCCAGGGCCATTAGCCTAGTACACACCTATGAATCTCTGAACCTACTTGTATACTACCAGGAACAAGTGCAGGGTAAACCCTAGAAACAAACCCACATGGTGGATCTATAATATCAACCTTCTTTATAATAAAAGGAAGTGAAGGAACAAGAGTAATTTCCAGAATGTTAGATCCCTTGTCACTGAAGTAAACAAATATCTCAGAAGTTTAATAAAATCCCAAGCCAATTGCAAGGCTTCTTTTAGTTATGTTCAGAATATCAAAAGCACAATGCAGCAATGAGGCTTCTTGAATGAATTTACTTAAACTGAGACTGAAGATATAGCGAACTGCTAGTTAATAAATTTAGCTATAACTTTACCCGTCTGTCCCTCATTATATACTTGAAACTGGCATGCCTTTATCTATCACACAAGAACAAGTCCTAAAAGTGCTATCAAAAGCTAAAAGTACTGCACTGATGAGTATGATCCCAGTTATTCTCATTAGGGGTAATGTAAAATTATTGACAAAAGGATGGGCAAGGCCAATCTCTAACCAAATGGGAGTACAAGAAGGGAAACTGACTATGCTTAAAATAGCCTTCGAGGCAGCAGCCTAGTACTTGCCCATGATTTATGAGATCCTTCACTGTGAATGGTCTCTGTTTGGAGGAAGAGCCTCTAGACTCAAGTGAGGGTATGCATTGCAGAACACCAGAAGCAGAGCTGAACAAGTTGGTGCTATAATACTTTAAGCAGCCAAACTGTTTTTGTATTTCCTCATACCTCCCAATCTTCTAGACGGTGCTCGAGGGTCAGTGTGCACTTGGGTGCTGCAAGGGTATTGCCCTACCTCTGCAGTGATCTTTCTCCTACAGTTGCTTTTTAACCCTTTTGCACCCTTGACACCCATTCTGGTAAGATGTTCATATTTTGTAACCAGTGGGATTGATGTGGCAGGCATTAGGACCGGTCAGCAGGTAAAACATTCCCAGGCTTCCCTCTTCCTGTGAAGCACCAGGCATGTCTTTCTAGGTTCATAGACGAGTACTAGCCTAGCTGCCCTTGTGGGCAATTTTAAGCCTAGCTAATTACCCTTTTGGTACTTGAATTTAACCCGTCCTGGTTGGTGTTAGATTGGCCTCCCCTATCCTGTGGTCGATAATTGCATATTACTCCTAGTTAGGCTAAATGGGATCATATAGTTAATTTGAGGGGGCCATGTGTGTGGAATAAAACATTTAAGAGCTGCCTCTGTCCATTAATAGTACAGGGTCAACCCAGGGCTAAAATTTCTATTACCCATCCGTAGATTCAAGATGAAAAAAGATGAGCTTTGTCTTACATGGATGGGGAGTCTATTCCAGAGCAGCATTATCCTCTGCCAGATCTGTACCTGTCCCTCCAAACTGTTCTTTTTATGTTGCAGAAGAGGGCCATCCCTAGAGGGATTATTTCTGATGATATTTGACATGGCGATGTTAAGTATGGCCGTCATTATTGGGTCAGATTATGCCATGCATGTATGATGCAGAATATAGTGATAGAGTTTTGAATTATTCCAAGTAGACATATTGTTTAGGCCTTGTATCCTTTTAGTAAAGCATCTCTGTGACCATTCCAGTAGTTGAATGTGGCTGGACAGATGCATGCCAAAGGGTCATTATATTCAATGATTGGCTTAATGAGGGCAGAATAAAAGGGGGCAGTGACATCCCTACATCTAGAAACAATCCCTTGTTTATAAGCTGCACAATATAGAAGGACTTTCTTATAAAAGTGGTCAACATGTTGATTGAAAGTTGGGTCACTTTCTACGGAAGCTCCTAAATCCCAGACATCTGGGTCAACTGTTAGGGGCATATTGGTAGTATTGGTAGTTCCCTGGGAAAGATGACTTTCCGAAGGGTATAATGTGTTTTTTGGTCTTTAGTTTGTCCATGATTTTGGCACCAGTTATTTATCTGTGTGTGTATTTTACTTACATCCACTTCTTTGGTGACCTTTTCAAAAAAGTCCACCAGGTTCAGTAAACATGACAAGCCCTTGACAAATCCACACTGAGGCAGGCCCAATGTTTGGAGGTCCCCTATTTTTTATTAATTAGTTAGAAGATAATTTTTCCATGGCTTAGCATATGAGGCTGTTTAGACTTGCAGGTCTGTAATTGCCTGGGTCTGTGGAAGGTCTGCCTTATGCAGGGAAGTGACTGTAACTGTTTTCCATTCACTTGGTACAAAATCTGTGTGGAGACTGAGGTGGAATGGTGTTAGAATAGTGGCTAAGTCATGCTTCATGCTCTTTAAGATGTATCCAGGAATAATGTCAGGACCCAGGGATGCAGAATTTGTAGCTTTTGATAGTGATTTTAGGACTTGGTCTTGTGTTGTAGCTGGAGGTGAGCCAGTTTGAGGAATGTCTTGTGGGCAGACTGAGGGGGGAGACAGAGAGAGAGAAGAGTAAAGTTAGAGCTGAATTTATCAGCCAGTAGGTTTGCTATATCTTCACCCTTATTGTAGTTTACTTTGTTCACAATCAACTCTGAGCATTGCTGCATTGTGCTTCTGAGGTTATGAACATAGGCAAAAATAATCACAAGGCCTTTTTTAGTTTTTGGTAGCTATTTTAGCCTCAAACATGACTTTGGTAGATATTAGTAAATTCCTGAGTTATTTCAATGATGAGGTCTCTGTTGTTCTGGAAGTTTCCCATCTTCTAGTCAAAATTCTCATCCTTTTATTGTAAACATTGATGTTATGGTTCCACCGTGTGAGTTTGTTTTTGGAGTTTGCTCTGTGCTTGTTCCAACAAGGAACACCTGCATTTGTGCAGCAGGTTACATGCTGACAAAGTGCAGTGGTGGACATTTCCACATATTGAGTGGAATTAACTGGGTTTGATGGGGCATTTGAAGCTTGCCAGCATATGACTTAGGAGTAGGTAGTTTGTCTTAAAGAAATTTCTAAAGTTGCCTTCAGCGGAAGGGGTTTTGGTTTCCATTTTATTTCAGATGAGACATATTTATAGTCAGACCTAACAAGTGGTGAAGATATGCAAGGGATGGTGCAAGATGCCCCTTATTATTAAGGGCAAGAACGAAAATGATAAGTATCATTGCTGTGCTTCACAGTCATTTGCTAGAAAATGTCCCCAGCTGCCTTTGCCTATATTTTCAATTTTTAATTAATTTCCTTCTGCTTAGTTTATGTATACATGTCAGTAGTATGTATGCATGTGTGTATGTATTTATCTAATTTTATCATTTAGTTCTTATCCCAGAATTGGCTTGATAGGATCAGCCACCTCTGACTTAACTCCTCCATGTCACATTGCTTCATTTTTGCTGTCAGCCACCAGATGTTTGGTTAAGCCTTTGGAATGTTTGATTGCCAGATGAGTCTCATTTCCACAGACAGAAGTACCCTTGCCTTTTTAATTTCTCCAAGTCTTCTGGGTTTCTTATTCCTAAGTCAAAGTATGATTGAAGTTCATGAAATTAACATTGTTTCAATTTTTGATGTCAGCCAGTAGTGGTCTTTGTGGCACCTGCAATGTGCCCAGTAATGACGACTCCTGCAGTTCGTACGGAGTTACATGGATTGGTAACATATCTAAATATGATGGTAAATTCTTTTTTTATAAGACCTGTTGCTCCTGCTACTATTGGAACTGTCTGGGTATCTTTCATCCACTTTCTGCCTGCAGATCCTGATATTTTATATCTTTGTGTGTCTCTGTACGCAAGACACTATAGTCACTGGGTATGGCGGTTTCAATGATCAATGCTACTTTTGTCGTCTTTTCTTGGACTGCTATATCTGGTTTTCTAGCAACTGTCTTTTGAACTGTTGGTAATGGGTGATCCCATGTGATATAAACTTCATCATTTTCTATGATGCTTTGTGGCTGTTGTTTCCAGTGTTTTTCAGCCTCTTTCATACCATAATGTTTGCACAATACCCAGTGCAACAGTCTCACCACATTATTATGCCTTTTAGTATACAGTCCTTCTGCCATTAGTGTGTCTCAACCAGCAACAAGGTGTGTGACTGTTTCCAGTTCGTTTTTTCAAAACCTACATTTGTCTGTTTCTCCTACATATTCAATGGACTTTGTAAACCAGTGTGTATGTAGCCCACTGTCTTGGGCTGCCAATGTTAACATTTCATTTCTTGGTTTAAATTCTCCTCTCCTTAACCATTCCTGCATTCGTTCCTGATCAACATGAGGCTGTTCCAGAAGTTTTCTATGCTTGCAACTATATTTGTTTTTTCCACTTTTTTTGTCTTCTCATCTGGTCTTTCACCTTATATTCTTTGTTTTTTTGGCATATTCAGTTGCTGCCTGGTTTTTATCTACTTCTGGTTTGATTTCCATTCCTGCTTGACGTCGATATGCTTCTGCTAAATTAAGCAGAAGTCATCTTAGATTTATTATCCTAATGTTTCAAAACTTTCACTATATTTGGTACACATACTAAACCTAGAGTACTTGATACTAGTTTTCAATCTTACAAACACTGGCTAATCTACAATGTATGTACTGTACCTGTGTACTATGTATGTATTCTACCTATGTTCCAAATTTCAGCTGTACATCACAAATCTATTAATTACCTTTATTTTAAAATTAATATTGTTTTGTTTGTTCTCTCCACTGTAACTGTTGATGTGCTGCATACCACTGTAAAACATGTCTTTTGTATTTTGTGTGTATACTGATCAAGTCTAAATAACTAAATGTATCTGTAATTTCTCTATGTGGAGCTTTTCTCCCTGGGCTTCTGATGAAAAAGGGCCTTTTCAGCTCAGTCAGACACCCCTGGTTAACAAATGTAAAATCAAAATAAAATAAAATAAATTTGGATCTTGTGAGGTCAGTAGATATGTATGGAATCCCACAATTGCAGATCTATACATATAATAAATTTCAAGGAGGCCCATCCCACCTCCTGAATGGGGAATATATAATCTTGGTATACACTGATTTTTGTAAGTCATATGGTGAGCATGAAGCACCCTTCTTGTTTTAATATTTAATCTGTCCAACACTTTTTGGGGCCAATCAGTCACTCCAAAACTGTAAGTTAGGCAGGAAGGGCAAATTGGTATATGGCTTGCATCTTTTTCTTAGAGGTCAGTGCTGATGTTGTTCATGTTTCAGTGTTGCAGTCATCACACTTGGGTTATCTGCCTGCAGGTAGCCCTCAGTCAGCCCGAATACCAGAGACTTAGTATTTCTGTGTCAGTTGCTGTCACTCCAGGACTGACATTAGGTAGTCAGGGGTATAAAAACAGGCTGCCGTCGCCATTACATCAGTCTTTCTTGCTGAGGAGCCCGAAGCAGAAGCAGTCCGCACGAGTGCTGGTCAGCCGGTACCTGAGTTATTGTTTCTGAACTGAATCATCCTGACGTCTTCTAAAGCTAAGTACCCCGTTGGGCATCCTTTTTTCTTGCTCTAACTAATGTCAGAAAAAGTTAACAGTTGTCTAGCCTGTGGAAAGCAAATACCACACCGAGATTTCCATTCTTGCTGCATCACCTGTTTAGGCCAAGACCACGACGTACCTCGCTGTCGGTTTTGTGCTTTGTTCAACGCCCGACTATTTGTCGTCGGGCCCTTTTTGTCACTAAATACTTTCGCTCTCAATCTCCGTATTTCGAAATGGCTTCGGTAAGCCATATGACTGCCGATCTTCCAAAAAAAAAAAAAGCAAGGATAAAGACAGAGGCAGACCGCGCAGGTCCAAAACTGCCGACGATGCTTCCATTAAGCTACTCGCCAGTTCACCAGTACTCAGTGAGGCGCTTTTGCCGCCCCTGTTGCCCACTTTGATGGATTCACAGGCCGCTACCAAGACCCATTAGGAGTCCGGTATGCCGTGAGACTCTTCTTTGACTACGGAACCTGCAGGATGTCTCTACCTTGGATGGGTCTGGAGCCGCTGTGCAGGCACCGGCTTTTGAGGAAGTTCTTTGCATTACCGATGTTTGACACAAACTGACGACTTCTTTCACATCTTCAGTTCTATCTAAAACTCCCAAGTTTCTAAGGCCAAGAGTACAAGCTAAGGCTAAAAAACTGATGACCCATACTCAAGCACCTGCTTCCTTGCCACAATATCAAATGCTTAAAATGGCAGAAAACCTGATTATGTTGATTAGGGGAAGCCAGCCTTCTCCTGCTAAGAGAAAGAGACCTGTCCCCAGCAGCTTTAACAGAACAAGAGTCTGACGATGCTGATTTCTCTGAATATGAAGACATGCCTTTATCTGCTTATGAGGATTCAGATGCAGAGGAATCCATTCCCTCTGCTTCCCCTCCAGAGGATTTTTCTTTTAGTGAAACTCTACATACTTTAAGAGAGCATTTCCACTGGGAATACCAAGACTGTCCTCAGTCCAAAAAGAGACTGAGAGAATTTCTAGATTTGCCTCAAAATAGACTTTTAGCAATACCTCCAGCTCTGGATGTTGTGGATGATGTTTTTATGGAATCCAGCCTAACCCTTGATTCTTTACCCCCTGCTCCAAGGAAACCAGGCAGGTATTACAGAGAGTCCCTGACTCTCACAAATTTCTCTTCAAAAATCTTACTGCTGACCCAGAGGTCATTTCCCAGGGGCCCAAAGGTATAAAAGCAACTACAGCTAAGAATCCTACCCCTTCGGACAGGGATTCTCGAGCTTTTAGACAGATGGGGTAAAAAAGTATACACATCTGCAACTCTCGCCATTAGGGCATTAAATTGCCAGTTCCATATGCTGAAGTACCAGCAACATATTATGGAACTTATCAAGCAAAAATTAGCTACCTTTACAGACTGTGCAGAAAATAAAGAATTAGAAGAGCTTATGCATTCTGCAAGCCAAGTCAGCAAGCATACTTTGCAATATGGTTTTGATGCCCTAGAAGCATCTTGTAGGACAGCAGTCACTGGTTCTGTACTGAGAAGGCATGCTTCGCTTAAGGCGCAGACCTTGCCTGACCATGTCAAATCAAAATTTCTAGACGCTCCTTTGAACAAGGGCAATCGGTTTGGCACCAAAGCAGAAGAGGTTCTAAAAAAGATGGAAGAAAAGGCTAAATCTATGCAGACAGTCAAAGATTTCTTGGAAGTGCAGCCTCCTAGATTCAGTCGGCATTGCCCTTCAAAACATTGGTCCTTTTCAGCCCCCTCAAGGCCATCTCAAACTAGACCCAGGGGAAACAGACCCCCCTAGACTTCAGTCTCAGGGTATGCATTGATCTAAGCAATGGAGTGCCTCCATTTCAAAAACAGGCAGTGCTAAGCCACCCCCTTATGGAAAGAATTTACAATGACTTCTCTATCCCACTCCTCACCTCTGCCCAAATCCTCATGCTCCTAGGAGGAAAACTTGCCCATCATGCAAAAAACTGGACCTCCATCACCAAAGACCGATTGTTCCTCAACATTGTATACATTTTACTTCACTCACTGCCAACCCCAAAAGGGTTCCCTGACCTTCCTCCAAACCAGTGGGCAGAGGCACAAAACCAAGTTCAATCCCTGCGCTCCATAAGGGCAATTCATCCTGTTCCGGCAGAACAGGTAAGTCAAGAGTTCTATTCTAGACTTTTCCTGGTACCCAGAAAAGAGAGCACTTGGTGCGCAGTACAAGATCTTTCCACTCTAAACACCTTCTTGGTGGTACCAAAATTCAAAATGCTCACCCTTCAGCAGCTTCTTCCTATGCTGTCCAAAGATGCCTGGTTAGCCACCCTAGACCTAAAAGAAGCTTATCTACACATATCAGGGACTCATGCAGGAAATAAGTTTCAGGGCAGGATCTATGCATTATCAGTTCTCTGCACTTCCATTTGACTTATCCACTGCTCCCAGTGTATTGATAAAATGCTTGGCTCCAGCCATTGCTTACTGCAGACAGAGGAAAATTCAAATTTACCCATACGTGGGCGATTGCCTGATTCAGGCAGACAGTCAGGAACAGCTGTTGCAGCACCTGACATTTGTAAAGAACCTTCTAACCTCCCTGGGGTACACTATCAACGAAAATAAATCAAAACTAGTCCCCTGTCAAAAGATTACATTCCTGGGAGCAAGCTTGGACACAGCACCCCAGATGGCATTCCTTACTCCAGAAAAAAAGTCTGTCTGACAGGCTACTTTGCTCAAATGGCCACCAGAACCCAGCTATTTGCAGGGAAAATTCTTCAGGCCCTGGCATTCATGGCCTCTTGCATCCTACTAATTCCATATGCCAGACTGCATAAGAAGAAACTTCAATGGTACTTAAAAAGTCTTTGGTGCCAACATTCTCAGGACCTGGAAACCATCATACCTTATCTAAGGACAGAGTTTCTTTGGTGGTCAGCAGCATGCAACCACAACAAGGGACGTCCCTTTACTCAACCCCACGCCACCCAGACCCTAACCACAGATGCATCAGACTATGCCTGGGGGGCTCACATGGATGACAAGTGCATTCAGGGCCACTGGAGCGCAAGTCAAACTCATCTGCAAATCAACCAAGAAGAGATGCTAGCTGTTCAGCACGCTGTGACAGCTTTCAGGTCTCTGCTAATAAAAACAGACAACATCACAGTTATGTGGTACATCAACAAGCAGGGCGGATTTAGGCATTGACGCAGGGGTGCACGCCGCCCCCTTTTTAAAGCTGCTTGGAACTCTTATTAGAAAAAAATGCACTGCATTTTTGTTTTAATTGGAAAATATGCCGCCAAAATGGTACGTTTTTCCCTTTAACTTTTTTTTTCTGGTGAAAGACGTTTCGGAGATGCAATTGGAGGTTGCAGTCAGGTGATCTATATGACGATCCTGAACTGCTCCTCCAACTGCATCAGGTGAGAGTGATATGTAGAAACCCACAAGCTGCGATTCTCATTGGTGAGAGAGGGAAGCAAAGTTTGATAAGCCGAGTGTGCTTTTTCACAGTAATAGTAGGTATATCAGATTTATAATACTGCGTGTTTACAGTAGTGCAGGCCGTTTTCTCGGTCCCAGACTGAGATTGACAATGTGAATATCTGTGTTAAGTAGTCAGCTGGTAAGGGGGTCAGGTGACAGTACTGGTTTGGACTCCATCCCCTGCTATGGCAGCAGCATGTGTCTCTGTCAGAGCTTTGTGCAGCCTCTGAATTCAGTACGAAAATCCCAAAACACTGTGATCAGCACCTAGAGAACGAGAGAAGATGTGATTGTTTAGACACAGCCATATGTTATCAACACATGCTTTTCCTGCTCATCCAGTATTCTGCAACGTTTAGGCTGAACAGGTAAGCAGCAGGAGGTCATTAACCTGTGCAGTCAATCTGCTGTCAACTGACGGGTTTTGTACGTTTAAAGCAGCTTTCCATTTTGTACATCATTAATGGTACTTTAGAACACAATTGTCTGATCCCAACTACTGGTCCGTAAACAATGAGTTTGCTGTTCATGTACCATTTCTTCTATATTTGTGTGTTGTGTATTTCTCACGCAGGCATTTTCTTTAGGTGTATTTCTCAACACGTTGCACCTTTTATTGACAGTTCTGTACCATGGATTTGCCTATATCTAGCATAAGTACATATCAAGGTGATGTTTGTTGCAGAAGGTGGTGTAGCAGTAGTTCATAAATGTGTGTATTTCCACCAGGGCCTTTTCTTTTTAATGGTAACATGAGTGTTGTGGCTTAAAAGATTATTAGTTTTAGCCCTTGTCTGCTGTCTAGAAAATGTGCACCAGGTTGGTTGTTTTCACTTTCCATCTGTGACCTTGAAACTTTTTTAGTAGCAGTGCTTGCATAGTATGAAAAACAGATTCCTGATGGGGATATGTGTAGCACACCAGTGTCACATCCTGTTTTGGTTCATGTGATATACATGATGTTCATCGTGCATACAGCTGCAGTCATAACAGATGGGTTATCCTGCCGTCAGGCGGGTCCTCGGTCGGCCGAATTCCAAAGTCTAGGTCCGGCGTCGGTTGTCGTCGCTTTCTCCCTGACGTCAGTGCGGCAGGGGTATAAAAGAGGCAGCCGACACCATTTTCTTCAGTCTTTCTTGCCGCGCGGTGCCCGAAGCAGAAGCAGTTCGCAAGTGCCGGTCGGCCAGCTCCTGAGATTTATGAAAGTATTTCGGCCGAAGTCTTCTTGAAAGCTAAGTACCCCATTGGGAAAACTTTTTTTGCCTCAGACCGATGTCAGACAAAGTTAATAATTGCATTTCATGTGGGAAGCAAATACCGCATAAGGATTTCCACTCTTACTGTATACCTTGCTTAGGCCCAGACCGCAACGTCTCGGCCTGCCATTTTTGTGCTAGATTCAACAAACGCACCATTAAGCGTCGGGCGGAGTTCACCCTTCACTTTTTTGGCAAAAAATTTAATTATATTATGTCGTTGGATACTCCGACTCCAGTTTTGAGCAAAAAACGCAAAGATAAGGACTGACCTATGAGGTCTGCACCACCTACTGATACCACGCTAAGGCCGACTACCGGTTCTCCGGTACTCAGCGAGGCACCTACGCAACCCCTGAGTACCGATGACAATGCATTACCGGTGTCTTCAGTACCCGATGTCGCAGGCTCCTCGGCCCCCATTCCTACTACAGATACCGACGCCACTCCTGGCGGGGAAACTCAGAATTTAGACAGTCCTGCCATTTCTCAAGGGGCCTTCAGGCCTTCCTCCTTCTCTATTAAAGCCTTCACTAAATCTAAAACAGCCATGAAAACCAAAAAACAGGTTCTTCAGACACCCTCTCAAGGCACCATGCCTAAAAAACAGATGCTTAAAATGGCTGAGGATTTGATTACTCTTATCAGGGGTTCTCAACCCCCCTCTGACAAAAGGCCCAGATTAGAGGAAGACTACCCTTCCTCAGATCAAGCTTCTATTACCTCAGAACTGTCTGAGGACCAGGATTGTGCCTATTCTCCATTCGAAGACTCTGATGCAGAGGAGTCTATTCCCTCCGTCTCCCCCCCTGAGGACTTCTCTTTTGGGGAAACCCTGCATACATTGAGGGAACACTTTCACTGGGAAGGCCAAGATTACTCAGATTCCAAGAAAAGGCTCAGGGAATTTCTTCTGCTCCCCCAGCATAGGCCTCTGGCTATCCCTCCTGTTTTAGATATATTGGATGATGTGTACACAGAAGCCAGCCTTAATCCTGATTCTTTGCCTCCAGCTCCTGTTAAACCAGACAGGTATTACCGGGTTCCTGATTCTCACCAGTTCCTATTTAAAAGCCATACTGCTGACCCTGAAACTATTTCACAGGGTCCCAAGGGAATTAAGGCCTCTACTGCTAAAAACCCATTACCTTCAGAGAGAGATTCCAGATCTTTAGAAAGGTGGGGGAAAAAGGTGTACACCTCGGCCACTTTAACCATGAGGGCATTAAACTGTCAGTTCCATATGTTAAAGTATCAACAGTTTTTGATATCTCAGCTGAAAAGATGACACAACCAGAACAACCAGATTTAAAAGAGTTGCAGGATTTGTTGCATGGTGCAGAGCAAGTGGGTAAACATACCTTGCAGTGTGGTTTTGATGCTTTAGAGGCCTCATGTAGAGCTGCTGTTACGGGGTCTGTTATACGTAGGCATGCTTGGCTCAAAGAGCAAACCTTACCAGATCATGTCAAAGCTAAATTATTAGATGCACCTCTTCAAAAAGATGTATTGTTTGGTGTTAAAGCAGAGGAGGTGCTAAAGAAAATGGAAGAAAAAGCAAAATCAATGCAAACAGTGAAAGATTTCCTGCAGGTACAGCCTCCACGTTTCAGCAGAAACTGGCCTTCAAAAATTTGGTCCTTTCCAGCCACGGACAGACCTCAAAGGGGCAGATACAGGCATCCAAAGGGTAGAGGGCAACCTCAAGGATCTTTCAGAGCCAGAAAGTGGCAAGCACCAACCCCAAGAGGTGGAGAAGATAGATCACAGTCTTTTAGAAAACAGACACAATGACTTCCCCATACACCTGCCAAGCAAAGCTTTAATGGCAGCACCTTTGGGCGGAAAACTGACATTATTCTCAAAAAATTGGCATATTGTTACAAAAGACAAATGGATTCTGGACATTATAGACAGAGGCTACAGGTTCCACTTTCACACCCTTCCAAAAATGAGAGGCATGCCAAACCTGCCACAAAATCAAAGGGCAGAGGCACAGAAACAAATTTCAGCTCTCATGGACATGAAAGCAATTCAAGAGGTACCTGCAAAAGAACAAGGTCAAGGGTTTTATTCCGGACTATTCCTGGTACCAAGGAAAGACAAAGATTGGAGACCTATCTTAGACCTATCCATCCTAAACACATATCTACAGGTGCCAAAATTCAAGATGCTCACATTACAGCAGCTTCTTCCCATGCTGGGCAAGGAGTCTTGGCTGGTAACATTGGACCTCAAGGAGGCATACCTGCATGTCCCTATCAGATAAGATTGCAGAAGATACCTCAGATTTCTTTCAGGTTCAACCCATTACCAATTCTCTGCATTGCCCTTTGGCTTATCTACTGCGCCCAGAGTTTTTACGAAATGCCTGGCATCAGTAATCGCCTTCTGCAGACTACAAGGGATACAAATCTACCCATATCTGGACGACTGCCTGATCCAAGCGGACAGCAAGGACATACTACCGCAGCACCTGGCGTTTGTAATAAAACTGTTGAACTTCCTGGGATACACAGTCAACAAAAAGAAATCAAAACTAATACCCTCTCAACAAATAATTTTCCTGGGTGCCAGCTTGGATACAACCACCCAGATGGCCTACCTCACGCCAGACAAGCAAGGGCAACTGTCTCAATACTTCAGAAAAATGGCAACTTACACCAGGCTAACTGCAAGGAAAGTCCTGTAGGCTCTGGGATTCATGGCATCTTGCATCCTACTAATCCCATGTGCAAAGCTGCATATGAGGAAACTTCAATGGTACTTAAAAAACTTATGGTCTCAACACAGCCACAGCTTGGAAGCAATTATACCACTCATTCCATGCCTTCAAAAGGAATTTATGTGGTGGGCTCAAGCTTGCCAAAGAAACACAGGTCTTCCTTTCTGTGTACCTCAAGCAACTCAAATCATCACAACAGACGCCTCAGACTACGCCTGGGGAGCACACATGACAGATCAGTGCATTCAGGGAAAATGGGCATGGAAAGAGAAGCTGCTTCACATCAACCAAAAGGAAATGCTAGTTGTGCAAAAGGCTATTATGATCTTCAAAGACCTACTGCATCCAGGCCAGCTATTGATAAGAACAGACAACACCACAGTGATGTGGTACATAAACAAACAGGGGGGAATTCATTCATACCCCGTGTGCAGGCAAGCCATGACCCTATGGAACACAGCACTGGAATTGAAAATTCAACTACGGGCACAATTCCTGCCAGGGAAGGAAAACACAGTGACAGACAATCTAAGCAGAAATATGACAGATCCACGCGAATGGAAGTTGCATCCTCAAATTTTCACAAAGATAACTCAGGCATGGGGACAGCCAGACATAGATCTCTTTGCTTCCCACAGAAATTGCCAGTTGAAAAAATTTTGTTCAAGGACCTATCATCCACAGGCCTGGAAAGTGGACGCACTTTCCTTCAATTGGGCAACATTGACAGTCTATGCCTTCCCGCCTCTTCCTCTGCTGCCCAAAGTTCTATTAAAAGCCAGAGCAGAGAGGCCGAAAATGATTATCATTGCTCCAGACTGGCCAAGGCAACACTGGTATCCGCTTCTGAAGAGCCTGACACATTCCCCACCATGGATCCTGCCTCTAGTCCCTCTTCTGTTGTCCCAGCACAACTACAAAACTCTTCACAGCCATCTCAAAACTCTAAATCTAGCTGCATGGAGAATTCCTTGATTTCCCAACAGTTTCTACTCTCCAAGGAGGTGCAGGATGTCATCTTGGAGGCCAGAAGACCTTCTACTAGAAAGGCCTACTCCGCCAAATGGAAACGATTTTGTGCCTGGAATCAAAAGAAGGGACAGAATCCTTGGGTAATAAATATACTTCAAATTTTACAGTACCTAGCTGAGATGTTAAACAATGGACTTTCCTTCTCCTCCATCAAGATCCATGCTTCAGCCATTTCTGCACAATACAACACAGATCCTCCTTTATTCTCTCATCCTCTCTTAAGGCAGTTCCTCAGAGGGGCAAAGAATATAAAACCCCCAAGGAAACTACCAGTCCCTGCTTGGGACCTCAACTTCGTAATGGAAAAGCTGACCCTTCCTCCCTTCGAGCCAGCTTCTTCATCAGAGTTACAGTACTTGTCATGGAAGACAGCCTTTCTTCTGGCTATCACCTCAGCTCGCAGGGTTTCGGAGCTACAGGCCCTCGTGGCTGTGCAACCATTCATCATTTTCCATCAGGACAGAGTTTCCTTACGAACCAACCCTACCTTTATGCCAAAGGTAGTATCCAGTGTAGCTTTGAATCAGACTATCCACTTACCTACCTTTTATCCTAATCCACAAAACAAAGGGGAAAGACTACTACATTCCTTGGACATTCACAGACAACTTCGTTATTATTTGGACAGGACAAAGCCATTCAGGAAATCTGAGCAACTCTGTGTCCTATGCTGCAGGTGCTCAAGGAAAGGCTGTTTCCAAACAGACAATTTCAAAATGGATAGCCCACTGCATACGCTTTTGTTACTCATTTCATGGAAAAACTGTGCCTGCATGCATCAGATCCCACTCCACCAGAGCCACAGCTACCTCTGCAGCCTTCCTCAGGGGGATCCCTACCAAGGATATTTTGGAAGCAGCCACCTGGAGTTCAGTGCACACTTTCTCCAAGCACTATCACCTCCCACTATACTCTAAATCTAGAGCGGGCTTTGCCACAGCAGTCCTGCAGGGCATCCTAGCCCCTTCTAGTTCCACTTAGTGCCTACCACCCTTACTTAGCTTTGGGATTCTTCCCATCTGTTATGACTGCAGCTGTATGCACGATGAACATAGTACAGTTTTGTACCTACCATAAATGTAGATGTTCGAGTGCTCATACAGCTGCAGTCCAGGTTTCCCTCCCTCCATCCCCTCTTAGGACAAGCCTTATGACAAACCCTTTTCATATAACCTTTTGGGGTATTCTTTTATGGTGTATTTGCTTGCAACTACTGTTTTTGATTTATCAACATTGCATTTTTGCATAACATTATGTTTGCCTTCCTTCTGGGGGCACCTGACATCTGGGGCAAGAAAAACTGAAGAAAATGGCATCGGCTGCCTCTTTTATACCCCTGCCGCACTGACGTCTGGGAGGAAGCGACGACAACCGATGCCGGACCTAGACTTTGGAATTCGGCCAACCGAGGACCCGCCTGACAGCAGGATAACCCATCTGTTATGACTGCAGCTGTATGAGCACTCGAACATCTACATTTATGGTAGGTACAAAACTGTACTTTCTGTGTCACGAATGTATGCTCATGTATGTATATGAGTGCATGTTCTTAACCTGTGCTGAATGTCAGCATATAAATTCGGAATATTAACAGGTAGTTTCAAAGTATGGGGAAGGAGTATGGAGAAGGGTGTTTTTGTAAGCATGTTGTATTATTTAAGGTTTACTAAAATGAGGGCTGGAACAGACTAAGCTAATGTTATGTGCTGGCATATGCTTGATAAATTCAAGCTATTGCTAAGTGTGTTGTTTGTTTCCACTGCGTGCAGTGTTGTGCTGAGCATAAACAAACCTTTTGTTGTCATCTTAACCCTGGATTATTCATATAATGTAAATGGCCTTTTCTCAGAAAAAAATGGATCAAGTTAACGGTGCAACAGGTCAGTTAAAGCAAATAACTAGTTTCTTAGCTCCATTTATTTAAGCATCTGTTATAAATGGCTGTCCTATTGGAGAGAGGATTGGGAATTTTTGCCTTTTAGACACTTGTTTTGTCCTGCAAATGTTGCGTCTTCTTTAACTTGGTGCTCAGATATGTACTCAGTGATATATATGTGCTGTGTACATTTATGAGAAATTAAGCATTGTTTATAAGCCTGCTTATGATACAATACTTAATATCAATGATGATTTGAATATTTCAAACTATGGGTGACATTATGCAAAAGCTCTTGTCAATATGGGTAAAAGTCTCGATTTTAATACGTGCATGTCATATCCTGCTTTGGAGTGACTGCATTTATATATAAGCTCAAAGACAAGGTACATTGTAGTTTTGAAATAGTAAAATGTGGTGCAGATTTGATGTGTGTATTTGTGTGTTTATGACTTTGAAAAGTACTTCAACTTAATCATATATAAAAACATGAGTCTGATACCATCTGCATAAGCAAACTCTTACAGAGAAGTTTTGAAATACAGCTGCATACCTATAATTTCTTATAAATGTGTGATTTGATGTATATATTTTGTTACTACAGTATTTTCTGTGTATGCAGATATATGAAGTGCAGTGATCAGGGATGTGATATAGTCCCCATGTTTGAAAATTAAATAACAATAAAAATGTGACACACTATCACACATGGCGATTTGCACTGCAAATGTTTACAGTTACTCCATTTCTTCGTACCCTTTATTGTGCATTGAATTTATTACTTGCAGCGAGGTATAGGAAATGTGCATAAATGCAACATAACTAAAAACAGTAGAGAAATCTAGTACACAAAGAAGCTTACCAATAAGAGAGAAAGTGTAATGCTATGTTTTTATTATTTAATTTAATTTATTTACTTTTCTAATTCTCTTTCTGTCCATAAATGTATTTATATTGTAAATATAGTAACCTTTTTTTTTGTTAATATAGCAGTTTATATCAACATGCTCACTGAACCACAGCTCAAATAATCTCTACATTTCCCTTTGTCTGGTTATACAAGTGCACATTTTTTAAAAATTAAATGAGTGACTATGTAATTGGGCTGCGTACATGGCATGTGGGCTAGAACTTAGCAAGTAGTACCAAGCCCAACTTACTTCATTAATTTCATTTGTCTGTTTGGAGATAACATTGGGTGGAGAACCATGCACATGTTTGCTGCATCTAGTTCATTCTTTTCCCGTGTATTACTAGAAATACTTCCCCATGTTCTGGTGTAAAATCATATGGATGTTTCCATCTGGAGGTAATAGCATTCCTGATTATCAGTGTCAGCTACAGCAGCTCTTCTTGCAAAGTCCTTTCTTGCTGTGGTATGCTTAAGGTAATCCAGATGTTTTATGAAAATGGAAGAGGCACTTTTATGGGAAATAGATATACATTTAACTCCTATAGACTATGCCATCCTGAAATGGAAGATAGTACAAGAATGGGACTTAGAAACTGTGTTAAGGTAATTAACAGCTATGCCATCTGAACTAAGGATATAACCTTGCTTGAAACTGTGCATTGACCCCAGTGCCTATGATTAATAAATGTGAGCATTTTTGAAGGATACTAGGGGACATGTTTATCTCCCGTATAATGTCCAGGGTTCTTTTCACAACCTTTGTACTTGCTTCATACTCATTGCATTCCACATGCCTTCAGCTCAGAAAACAGCTACATATGACTATGTGCTGTCTTAATTCTACTGGTGATTGTAATTAGAGGTGATCTTGAAACAGGAGATGCAGGATAGATATAACTTCCAACTCATTAATTTGCCAAAAGAAAGATTTATACAGAGCCTCCCTTAGTTGTAATTATATCCAAAAAATCCCTTTTGCTTAAATTATATTTGTTTTAGGAAGAAGAATGAAGTCACTTAAGTCTTAACCCTCATTATAGTGATGTTGGACAGGCCATGACAAAAAACATTTATTGTACCATTAATTCCACCACACACTGTCTACCACATTTGTGAAACCCAGAAGGTTCCAGAAAGGAATTAGGGTTACCACCTTTTCACATGCCCAAATTGGGACATTTTTGGTACAAACGTCAGATTTGGTAGGCTAAAACATACCCACGGCCAGTACAAAGGACAGAACTTCACTTTTTTGCCTAAATAAAAGCTTATTCTTGTAGCATTTTAGTTGCTTATTCTCTTTCTTATAACATTTAGGTGTTTCAGATAAGAATAACTGTTTTATGCAACTATTACATAAAATACAAGAAATAATTTGGCCCTAAAATCTCAGGACATTTGCCATTTTTACAATTTTTTTGCAGGACACAACTGCCCAAAGAGGGACTGTCTCTCGCAAAGTGGGACAGGTGGTAACCCTAAAAGGAATCAAAGATTCCTATAAGTCCAAGAGGCCTAAAAGCTTAGCTAACACTTCAGAGCTTTCTGACTGCTTTCCAAAATACAGCATCGTTTCAGCTGTTAAAGTAAACCTTTAGGTTACCAAAGAAGGCAAGTGTGGAGTGGGACCTTTAGTAAACATCCTTATACCCTACTTCAGAAGCTTCTGCTAATAAAGTGCAGTCTAAGTAGCTGATGAGCAGTAACTGCCTCTTTGTATGTTCCCTGGTTAGGCATCTACAATCACCATGATGCCATCACAGTTGTTCACCTTACAGTGCTTCCAACCTAGTGCAAAATCGCTACTTAGCCTCTTTCACTATTATGTTTACTCAACTTATAAAATCCAGTTTAAGACCTACAACCTAAAGAATACCACCACTGTAAAAGCAATTTGTGCCGAAGAGTTTTCCATTTACACTTTTTTAGTAATCCCTATGGTTGCAAAGATATGGACATTTGTTTAAAATGTTGTAACATAATTTGATTTTATAAAAAAGCTTAGGCTCTGCCATTGGAAGCTACAGTGCAAACTTCCAGAGCTCGATTTGAGGGGGTGAGTTAAGGTAATCAGTTAAGGAATAGCTTAAACTGTGAGAGCTGCCAGTGTTCTTTGACTGTTGTTCTGTGTCTGTTTTGGATGTTTTTACTCACCCTGGCTCTGCTCTGCTTTTAAATCCAGATGCTCTTAAGTTGATTGTTCCTTATGTAAATTTGACTTCAGAAGCTCCTCACAGCTGCATCTCATCTGCTTATAGTGGTGAATACTAGAAAATCCTACTAGGGAAGCCCTTACCTTAGACAGCTAAACATTCATTTTTTTTCCATTCATATGTACCTAATGCAGTACCTAAAGTGTAACCACCCCCCCTTTCTAGCTTACACAGGAAGTGGTTCTACCACCAAACCCTTTTTGGGTCCAATCCACTATACATGAAGTGAGTTCCAGAATATGTCTGCCTGAAATGGATTAGGACTGTTTTGCTCTGTTCTGAATGAGAAAGGAACAGTTGGCCATTGCTACTCTGCTGTGGAATCACTCCTATCATTGTTTTCTTGTTCAGCAGACTACTGTCAAAGCAAAACTCTTGGGCATTAAATAACAAACTGTCACAGCATTTTTTTTCTGACTACTGTGCATATTTGTGCAATGCACAGGAGAGAAGAAAGGTGGAAGCGATTCTCTTAAGCCTTTTTTTAGGTCTGGGATCAGACTAGCTAAATAAAGTGCATTGAGGCAGCACTATCAGCTTATTATACTAGTCACTCTGTGTATAATTTCACTGGTTACTCTACTAGTTACCAACTACTAAGACCGACCTAGCAGGCAGCCAGCTACAAGTAAGATGTATTTTCCCCAGCTGGTTTAACTAGTTTCGATACACTTGCATTACTTATTGCTGGGTTGTCTGTTTTTAAATCCTTTTCTGCTATTTTCTGCTTTGGATTTTTACTGATGATACTGGGTTGACTTTTCACTTTTGCTTTCTTGCATTTAAACTACATTTGGATGATATACCTGTTACGGTTCTGTTTTCTGGTAGTGTACTTTTTTCACTTTAACAACTGTTTATAGTGAGTATAGTAGCTGTTCCACTGTATTTGCTATTTAAGAGAATTGCTACTGTTTCCTGCCATTGAATTGATGCCTGCTGTTAAATGGATTTGATTTTGTATAGCTTTCATATATTCTACTGTCCTTTGCACTTTTACTATTCTGATTGTTATCCTACTTGGTTATTTGATATTTAATTATTCACCTGCAAGCTATCATTGTTATTATTAGCTGTTTATGGCATTAGCTCCTTCATTGTGCCTACCTAATTATTACATTAATCTGTCCCATATTTTGCTAACTTACCTTACAAACTAAGCCAAACCATACCACTGGAGCAATTTACTACTAATTTAGAGTCTGCAATTAATAATTACCACACCAAGCTTAACTCTTACCTTAAATACCTAACTAACTTTACCGCTATCACCTTAACACTAAACTTTAAGCTGCATATTTCTTTGTGGTTATCTCCTACCAGTAACAGTATTTTTATATATTCTACAGCCTTTATTAAACCAATTGCTTGCTTAAGATCAAAACTGTTTCTCATAATGTAGCCTTAATATGTTTCCCCTGATTACATGAAAAGAAATGCTGAAAACATCCAAATACTTCAATCTCTCAACTAACGTCTACTTATTCATTTTGTTCTTTTTGTAAACATTCTTTAGCCCATTTCTGAATTTCCCATGTCAGTAATACATAGTTATAAATACAGTCTTTACTAGTTTCCATTATACCCTTTAGTAGGCCAAATTGTATTAAAGACTTAAATGCTGGATTAATGAAGGCCAACACTAAGAGTATACAATCTGTATTCAAGAACATCCCTACCACAAGCTTAACTCTTACCTTAAATACCTAACTAACTTTACCACTATCACTTTAGGCACTAAACTTTAAGCTGTATATTTCTTTGTGGTTATCTCCTATCAGTAACAGTTACTGTCACTCCTATAGCTGTTTAAACTTAGCCTGCTTTTTACCAATCCATGAACTTCTCAGGACCATAACTTAACTGTATTACATGCCTATCATTATTGTTTCATTTTTTAATTTAACTGCAGATAGTCTTTATTGACCTTAATCATTGCAGAGCCCATAAGCCCATACTTATATTTATTTTCCCCATATAATCATCTAACTTTTTTTGAAGATTGACACTGAACAAGAATTTCTAACACAAACAGGTATACTATTCCTCAATTTAGGAATCCTTTGAGTTATAAACTTATCTTTTGTCTTTACTCGTTTTTGTTTTTTATATATTCTACAGCTTTTATTAAACCAATTGCTTGCTTAAGATCAAAACTATTCCTTGTAATGTAGCCTTAATAAGTTCCCCTGATTACTCTATATGAAATGCTGAAAACATCCAAATACTTCAATCTCTCAATGTACGTCTACTTATTCATTTTGTTTCTTCTTTTTGTAAACCTTCTTTAACCTATTTCTGAATTTCCTTTGTCAGTAATACATTACAAAACAACAAATTATATTTTATCATGGGTCTGATCATAGTTATAAATACATTATTTAATACCATTTGATTTCTAGTTTTCATTATACCCTTTAGAAGGCCAGATTGTATGAAAGACTTAAACCCTGGATTAATGAATGCCAACACTAAGAGCATGCAATCTGTATTCAAGAACATCCCTACCACATTTTTTGTGCTTTCTAGTCATTACTTTTAAAGTAAAATAACTCTTTTATACAAGGGCCTCTGGCTGACAGGGCCTTCCTAGTTGAATTATGAAATGAATAAATGAATTTATTTAAAACATGCAAACAAAAACAGCATATCCTCTTATGTATCATTATTTAAGAAAAGTATGCAGAGAAGTACATTGTGTCTGAGACTGACATATCCATAGCCTAATACCCAAGTAATAAAACCATAGCTGAATAGCAAACCCATAGCTTAACATGCTACATGGGTAAAACATTTGTGTGCAATATGTCATTGTTGTTTTAAATAAACTCTCTGAATATCTCACTTCATACATCTCTCTCTGTACTAGAAAAACTGTGAACTGTAAGTTTGTGGTATATATTGTTGGTGTGTAAGTTTACATGTATGCCTCTCTTATTTATTATAGTACTGTTTTTGCATATCCTTGTATTTCTACTGAGTCTATTCCTGATGTTGTAGTTATGTTTCTGATGTAAATAGAGCTTTTACATTTAATTTACTTTATTTACTTTTTTGTATCTTAATTTTTTATTTAAATTTTT
This sequence comes from Protopterus annectens, assembly GCF_019279795.1. Lineage (NCBI taxonomy): Eukaryota > Metazoa > Chordata > Ceratodontiformes > Protopteridae > Protopterus > Protopterus annectens. Next base: position 416,835,712 of record NC_056750.1, on the reverse strand, counting down.
ATTACTTTAATCTATCTTCTTTCTGTAAACTGTCATTCTTGTGGTACAAGCCTGAGTATTGAAATTTCGTGCAGTGATATGCCCTTTTTCCTCTGTGTTGATCTGTCTGACGTTAATGTTTACTTTGACCATCTGCCCCACACAGCTGTGAGTACATAGAGACATGGAAATATTAACAGTATGCAAGGCAAATATATTGATGGGACAATGTGACAATTGTGAACAGAGGAAATCCAGAAAGCTCTAGTCAGATCTGGTATCTCACCTGTGACCCATGGGTGACATGATTAACAAGAAACAGAGTACAATGCATTACTTCAGAAAAAAATCACTTTAGCTAGTAGATCTAGGGGACTCTTTCTCTGATACCTTCTCTTTGGGAGGAATGAAGATGCCTTGTTGAACTTTCAAGTAGTTTATTCAGTTAAGTAGGCAGATGGATGAGTGTTCTGTTCTAATACATTACATTCAACAGGTCAGTTATTTAAAGGCAGTTACAGACAATGGTGGGAGGGTCCAGGGGAGCTGAGTGGAACAAAATCTACCACCAAATCCACAGCAATATCATGTGCAACTGAATGTATATTGCTGTATTTCCACACATGATATCAGAGCTTCTTAAGGTGATCTTTCCACAACCACTAAACAGTGTCTCACTTTCCCACTCCCACCCCCAGGACTCAGCTACCCAGACTGCACCCCCCCTTTGCAAATTCCTGGATCCGCTACTGATCATACCTTATCTAAGGACAGAGTTTCTTTGGTGGTCAGCAGCATCAACCACAACAAGGGACGTCCCTTTACTCAACCCCACGCCGCCCAGACCCTAACCACAGATGCATCAGACTATGCCTGGGGGGCACACATGAATGACAAGTGCATTCAGGGTCACTGGAGCGCAAGTCAAACTCATCTGCAAATCAACCAAGAAGAGATGATAGCTGTTCAGCATGCTCTGACAGCTTTCAGGTCTCTGCTAATAAAAACAGACAACACCACAGTTATGTGGTACATCAACAAGCAGGGTGGAACCCACTCTGCAGGCTAGCCATGGCCCTGTGGAACATGGCCTTGGATATGCAGATTCATCTGCAAGCCCAATTCCTGCCAGGCAAACAAAGCTCTCTGGCAGACGACTTGAGCAGAAATCTCCTAGACCCACACGAGTGGCAATTAGACCCCAGCACCTTCAGAATTCTAATCCAGAATGGGGGACCCCAGAGGTGGACCTCTTTGCCTCCCCTGCAATCACTAGCTCAGCAAATTCTGCACCAGGACACCTCACAGCAGGGCCTGGAAAGTGGATGCCTTATCCTTCCAGTGGGAAAACCTCTCAATCTATACATTGCCCCCTCTGCCTCTTCTTTCAAGAATATTACTCAGGATAAGACAGGACAGACCAAGGGCAATCCCGATTGCTCCAGACTGGCCATGCCAGCACTGGTACCCACTACTGCGCAGCCTGTCACCGGTGCCACACTAGCACCTACCCCAGATCCCAACCCTCCTCACTCAGAAGGGGGGGACAGATCTTGCATCCACAACTGCAAACCATAAATCTTGCAGCCTGGCTTATTCCTTAAATTCTCCCCCAGTGACCAGCATAAGCAAGCAGGTACTAGACGTCATTTGTGAAGCCAGAAGACCCAGTACCAGGAAATCTTAGGCTGATAAGTGGAAAAGGTATTGTTCCTGGACTTGGACACAGCACTGCCCTCCTTACCTCTAATTCTGGATTACCTAGCAGACCTACTCCACAGAGGTCTTTTGGGCACTGCCTTCCTTACCTCTGATCCTGGATTACCTAGCAGACCGACTCCACAGAGGCATTTCCTTCTCCTCCATTAAGATCCATGCCTCTGCCATTTCGGCTCATTACAACACTGAGCCACCTCTCTCCACTCACCCACTAATCAAACATTTCCTGAGAGGGGCAAACAACTTAAGGCCACCCACCCCTGCTTGGGACCTTAACTTTGTACTGGAAATACTCATGCTACTCCATTTGAGCCTGCAGTGTCAGCAGAGATAAAATTCCTCTCTTGGAAAACAGCCTTGCTTCTGGCCATCACTTCAGCTAGAAGAGTGTCTGAGCTACAAGCACTTATGGCCGTGGAACCCTCCATTATTTTCCATGCTGACAGGGTTTCCCTCAGGACTAACCCTTCCTTTATGCCTAAAGTGGTGTCCAGTGTGGCTCTCAACCAATCTCTCCATTTGCCAGCCTTCTTCCCTAATCCTCAAAATAAAGGGGAAAGGATCCTGCACTCCTGGGATGTGCACAGACAGCTCAGATTCTACCTTGATAGGACTAAGCCCTTCAGGAAATTTGACCAGTTACTAGTCTGCTTTTCACCCGGGGCAGAGGGCAAGGCCATTTCAAAACAAACAATTTCCAAATGGATAGCGCACTACATCCATTTCTGCTACAAGCACCATGGGAAACCAACCCCTCATGGGGTCAGAACACATTTCACTAGGGCAACTTCTACCTCTACAGCATTCCTCAGGTGAGTCCCTATCAGGGACATCCTGGAAGCTGCTAGCTGGAGTTCTGTACACACCTTCACCAAACATGACCACCTGCCTATCTTTTCCAAATCCAGGGCGGGTTTTGCAACAGCAGTCCTGCAAGGCATACTAGCCAGCCTTAACTCTTCTTGACTGCCTCCACCCTTTCTTCATCTTTAGGACTCAACCCGTGTGTGATGACTGCAACATTGAAACATGAAGAACATAGTACAGTTGTGTACACTTACCATAAATGTATATGTTCAAGTGTATTTACTGTTGCAGTCCTGGTTTCCCTCCCTCCAGCCCCCTTGTCTCTGTCTCTCTCTCTCCTCTAGGTCTATTACTCACCCCTTTCAGGGGTTTTGGTATTGGTATTTACTTTTTACTGGTGGTGTTTTTCAAACCATAACTTAGCTTCCTATTTAGGGGGCTCCTGACATTTGGGGCAAGAAAACCTGATGTAATGGTGTTGGCTGCTTGTTTTTATACCCCTGATGACCTGACCTCAGTCCTGGAGCGACAGCAACCGATGCAGAAATAGTAAGTCTCTGGTATTCAGGCCGACTGAGGGCTACCTGCAGGCAGATAACCCAAGTGTGATGACTGCAACAGTGAATACACCCGAATATCTACATTGATGGTAATTGTACACAACTGTACTTTCTCAGGATTAAGTCTTTTAAAGTATTCCTTACTGAGTTTTATTTGCATTTGTTCATGTTTTTTTGCTGATCCTTCATCAATTCCCAAGTATTTATACACTCCATCTTGCTGAAGTTCTTTTATGTCACATTCGTGTCCCAAACTGATGTGTTCATGGTGCTGCAGTTTTCCTGCTTTAAAGGTTGCTTTTGTACATTTATCAAGACCAAATGATATTCTAATGTCATCTGAAAAAGTTTTGACAACCTGCAGCTGTGCTTTTCAGTTTCTCATCTGATGAGCTGTACAGTTTTAAATCATTGACAAAGAGAAGATGAGAAGTCATTAGACTTTGTTGTTTTCTAGGAGCCAAACTGTAGCCATGGCCTAATCTGTTAAGTAAACAGCTTAATGGGTTAATGGCAAGGCAGAATAGCAACGGTGACGTAGAGTCACCCTGGAATATCCCCCTTTGAATTTTTATCCCTGGGATAGTTATCTGTCCTTTATCATGGCTTAATTTCAATGTGGTCTGCCATTGTTTCATGTTTACTGTAATGTAGTCAGTCAGTGTAGGGTGTATCTTGTATATTATTAAGCACTCTTTTATCCATGAATGTGGGATACTATAAAATGCTTTTTTGTAGTCAATCTATGCCATACTTAGATTCTTCCCCTTTTTTCAGTTCTCCACTATAACTTTATTTAACAACAAATCATCCTTTGTTCCATATGTCCTTCTTTTATTGCCGTTTTGTTCTGTTGCCATAATTGAGTTTTCTTCTAAATACTATAAACTCTGTCGGTTTCAATTTCTGTGTATAGTTTATATGTCGTTGGAAGACCGTTTATTGGTCTATAATTTTTAGGGTAGATTACAGGTTCACTTTTGGGTGGTGCCGTAGTGGTGCAGCAGTTAGCATTGCCACCTCACAGCAAGAGGTTCCCTGGTTCAATCCCCGGCTGGGGTGCCTTCTGTGCGGAGTCTGTATGTCCTCCCTGTGGTCGCGTGGGTTTCCTCCGTGTGCTCCGGTTTCCTCCCATATCCCAAAGACATGCTGTAGGTGGATTGGACACTCTAAATTGGCCCTAGGTGTGAGTGTGTGCGTGAGTGTGCCTTCTGTGGAAGGTTGGGCGTCTGGTTGGCAACTCGACACCGTAAAACTCCACTGCCAATCATGAGCGGACAGGTGATCCGCTATTGCGACCCCTAACTGGGTAAAAGCCGAAAGAAGAAGAAGCTTGCAGGTTTACTTTTAAGTAGGAGCATTGTTTTTCCTGTTGTTAACCAGGTTGGTGTCTGTTTGGGGTGTGCATGTAAATAGTTATTACTCGTGGCTAAATCTTCGTGCAAAGATGTTAATACTTTCAGCCAGAAATTAGGTACTGCATCTGGGCCTGGGGTTTTCCAATTAGAGGCTTTTCTTAACTTTTATTTTTTTTTTATTTTACATTTGTTGACCGGGCTAGTCTAGCTGGACATATATCCGTTTACAGTAGAGGCCCGGGGAGAAAAGCTCCAGTATGGATAAAATTACAGTGATTTATAACAATTATCTTAGTAGATTTATACAAGGTACAAGAGAGGATATCTATAACATTTTATAAAAAATATTAAGTCAGTTTACAATAAAAACAAGAACTACATACTAAAGTTATTAAGTAATATAGGCATCCCTTAGGGTTCAACTCTCAACTCCAGCAAGTTAGGGGGCTCCTGACATTTGGGGCAAGAAAACCTGATGTAATGGTGTTGGCTGCTTGTTTTTATACCCCTGATGACCTGACCTCAGTCCTGGAGCGACAGCAACCGATGCAGAAATAGTAAGTCTCTGGTATTCAGGCCGACTGAGGGCTACCTGCAGGCAGATAACCCAAGTGTGATGACTGCACTTTGTTTCAGTCTCTCTGGCTGTTACTTCATCCCATTTCATATCCTGTACTTTTAACCCTCTTATTCTTTCTTTAATTTCTTCTATCCATTTAGCATCTTTATGTTCCACAGGATCTTCATAGATACTTCTCCAAACTGTATCTGTTTCTTCTTTTTGGCAGTCTTTCAATTCCTTTTACCTTATTTCCCAATTCTCTATAAAATTTTTTTGGATCATCAATAAATTGCTTATTTTGTAATTTTCCTTTATATTTATCTTTGTATCTTCTAAGTCTTTCCGCCTATGCTGAAACTTTTAGTTTATTTGCGATAGTACATGATAGATACTGGTCTGTTCTAATACTATTGTTTTTATCACATCTATCTTTCTTAGTATTTTTGTTGATCTGTTCCCTCTTCTATAATCTTCTAACAGTGACACTTCTTGTCTTAGCTGCTTTATAGTTTTCTCTGTTCAATATTTCCATGATAGTGTTTGCTTTCGCCCCTTCCTTTCCCTCGCTACCCTGTGTTCCTGTGGTAGAACTTTCAGTTATTAATTTAGCAGCACAGTAATGTATTCTGTTTACTTCTGTTATATCGGATGGATCTCTATGGACAGTCCTAATTACTGTGTTCATTTGTTTTATCAAACTTCTGACTTTTGTGGTTTTTATTAACCTTCTGCAGTCTGTTTCTTTCATTGATCTTGATATATATATGTCTGTGTCTATTAAATCAAGCAACTCTTCTCTTCACTCATTTTCTTCCAAACTGAGGGCACATCCCTTGTTTTCTGTTTCCTGTGGGCATTCTTTAGAAGATTCTATAGCATCTTCCTGTAGCACATTCTCCAACTTCATCCTGTGCTATCCGTTGCTCTATCGTATGGGAACTCACTGGCCTATCACTCCTCAACATTGGCTGCATCAGTTTCCACAGTGTCCTGTTCCTTCCTTTGCTGTTTAGCTTCAAGTGAATGTTTATACTGGTTTCCTGTGGAAGGCTCCAGATTATCTTCATGTGGCACCTGACCAATTGCTTCCTGTTCCACTGATTTCCCCTTAATTTGGATATCCATTACTCTATCCTGTTGTGGAGCTCTTTGAATTATTTTCTTCACTTTGCAGGTATTCCATGACCTCAGTTTCTATTTCTTTAACTTCTCCATTACTAATCTCCTTTTCTACTTTTCCTCTTTGTCTTCTTATTTTTTGTATTGTAAAGTTTTCCATGTCTGGATTCTTTTCCCTATATTTCTCTTCAAATATCTTTGGTGCTGCTCTTTTTGTATTGGTTAGTTTTGCTTTCTCCTTTGCATAAATATTATACCATATTAAATTTCTTTTTCTTTCCCATGTCCATATTTCTTCTTCAGATGTTTCCTGATCTTCCTGTTTCTCCCTACTTTGGGGGCTTGCTCCATCTTGCTGTGATGTAACCTGCATACACCAAATCCTTCACTTTGCAGGCACTCTATAATTTCAACTAATATTTTTTTTAATTTCTACTTTGCTAATCTTATTTTCTATGTTCCAGCTTTGTGATTTAATTTTTTTATTGTGAAATTTTCCATATCCGGATGCCTTTGCCTGAATTTCTCTTTGAATATCTTTGGAGATGCCTTCTTTGCATTGATTAATTTGGCTTTCTCCTTTGCATAAATATTGCACCATATCAGATCCCTTTCTTTCCCATGTCCATATTTCTTTTTTATATTTTTCAAATATCTCTTGGTTTTGTTGTTTATATTTTTGCACTTCCTCAGATGTTTCTTTTTCCAAACAGATCAAGGTTTCTTGATCTATATACTGTTTTTCACAAATCTGTTGTATTAATGAACACAAGTTTTCATTTGAAGCTTCTGACAATTTTTCTTGTGGAAGTATTTTTCTTTCATCTAATTTCTCTCTTAATCGTTTTGTATATCTTGTGTCTGGAAATTCTGGGTTTTTTGCATAGTAGTAACAATACATAATTTCTTCTTATCCTCAGTAGTCCACTTTATCGTCTTTATGGCTCTTCTTTGGCCTGTTAGTTTTTGTGATTTTTGTGGACTACTATTTCCTTCTACAACGGTGGGGGGGGGGGGGGCATCCTCCACTGGACCTGGCTTAGTCCCATTGTAGTACTGTTTCTGTGTTTTAAGGATTCTACACTGTCATCTTTTCCAGTCCTAGCACCAGTGCGCCTACCAGGATTGGGCACTTTTTTATCCTGGGTTTTGTGCAGCCAGCTATCTTTTTTAGTTTTTGACTTGCTTCTGTCCATGACATATGCTATCTAAATACAGTCTATATATCAGTATCGCCTTGGTGAGATTTTGTGAAAACAGGGTCCACCTCGTGAAGGTACTCTCCAAGACGTGAGGATGAATTCAGTTTCAACACTACTACTCTCCTTCTCCTTTGCTTGCTGACATTTCATCTCTCCATTCAGACCCCCCCGACACCTTTTGCCTGTAAGGCTTAGACTATGTAGTACAAGTAGACAGTCTTACTTTTCAGTCTCCTGCCCTTCAGAAGTTGGGCTGGTGAAAGAGATTGAGTTCCTGTAGTGGAGTATTATTTCAGAGTTGTGAGATGACTCTCTTCATAGCTTCTGTTACAGCATTTTTTTTTCATGAGATTCATCACTGGATAGTTCTTTCCATGTGTTCATTTTACTGTGGATAGTGTGGATTGTATATTGCTTATATGAAATTTAATTCATGGTCCATCCCTCTCATTGTCTTAGTACAAGAAAGCTGGACAAAGCCAAAAATAATGAGGGGACAAATTTTAAATATTCCTCCTATAAAGATAAAAGTTGCTAGAGTAAAAGGTTTTGTTACCACGTGTTTCCTGAAAGAAAGGAAGTCAAACTCAAATGTTTATCATTATTTATTGTATTCAAACCTCACTGATTTGCCAGAAAACTATATATTTTGAGGAACAGACCAAAAATATGAGGAAAAAATCTGGACATTCTGCAAAAATCTGGACAGTTCAGAGTGTATGATTCATGCATAAATCTAGATTTCCTAACTTTGGCATTGCAGGCCATTTTCAGATATGAGAAAATTAGTCATCCTTTGTCTCAGTAATATAAACTTTAATGCATTATTCACATTGTACAGTCTGCTGTTGTCATTTCAGTGAACTTGGAATGAGCCATGCACTTTTGATGTACATAGCTTTTCTGATCTGTAAAAATATTTACCCACTCAACTGCTTGGACAGTCTAGATCTGTCATCTCTTTCAATTGCTTTTACTCTGTGCAATGCATATGGCAGAACTTGTTCTTAGCCAACATTCTTGCACAAAATGTTATATTTGTTTTCTCTTTGCGGTTTAATACTTCTTAAGTACTTTTCAGCTGTTATCTGAAGCAATTGTCACTCTTGAATGGGAGCTGTTATTTTGTCAGCTTTTGAACATTATATTTTTACACCCTTTAACACCAAAACATATTTCTCTTCACATAAGTTATTTCCTCTTTGAAAGAAAAATAAAGCTGATTTTATGTTTTGGTCTTAATGACGATTTTTGCTCGGGTGCCATCTTTTTATTGTAGCATCCTTTAGTCTTTTCATTCTTAAATCCGTGTCAGTGCATTTAAAATGTATGTACTTTTTCTTCTATCAGTGGTAACTAGAATGTTGTAACACAGCTCAGTAAAATGGGAAGATTAACCTTATTACTCCTGCCCTTCGGCTTAACGCCTTCTAGAGGGAAAAACATTTAAGTGTTCTTCACTTAAATAATAGAAATATAATAATACTTTATATCTTCATGGGAGGGCGGCCACGGTGGTGCAGTGGTTAGTGTTGCCGCCTCACAGCAAGAGGTTCTCCGGTTCGATCCTTGGCTGGGGTGCCTTCTGTGCGGAGTCTGCGTGTCCTCCCTGTGGTCGCGTGGGTTTCCTCTGGGTGCTCTGGTTTTCTCCCACATCCCAAAGACATGCTATAAGTGGATTGGACACTACAAATTGGCCCTAGGCGTGAGTGCACGCATGTGTGTGCCTTCTGTGGATGGTTGGGCGCTGGGCTGGTGACTCAACAACGTAAAACTCCACTGCCAATCATGAGCGGACAGATGATCCGCTGTGGTGACCCCTAACTGGGAAAAGCCGAAAGAAGAAGAAGGTCTTCATGGGTGAAAAAGTTGAGATGTGTTGATTTAAGTTGATTTCTAATAATGCGACTGTCTCTTAAAATGGAAGTGAGTAGCTGTTTTATTGTACTATTATTGCTGTTAAGGAAAATACTTGTGTGTTTTGCCCTCTGGAAGGCATTAAGCCAAAGCACCGGGGGTAATGAATTTTGTCTTAATGTTAGTCTGTGATGCGTTATAATAGTTTTCAGTTTAGAACATGTTTATTAATAACTGCAGTATTACCCAATTTTTTTTTTGTAAATATGCCCTGCTTAACAAATTTGTTGCATTTGGTTGCCTGATCTATATTCTACTTCCAGATTATATTTCTGTAGTTTAAGCAACATTATCTGCAGACTCAGAGCAGCATTATACAAAGACATTTTGAGTATGCTCTGCAAGGGTTTGTGATGTGCTTTAGCATGAAATCATTTACCTTGGACAAATTCATGGAATTTCACACATCCATATACTGTTGACAGATCCTATTCTAACCAAACATGTCTGTTTTGTATATCTGTAAATGCTCTTTGCAATACTTCTGGTACTGGTGAAATAAACCAAAACAAGTGTATGGAATCTGTACCTTTCCTAAAGTGTATTAATGTACATTATTTGGAGCTTTGCTTCTTATAGTTTTATCTGGCAGTAGCACTAGTTTGCAACTAGTACTGAGAGAAAACATTATGCACTCACTCAACTCATTACACCACAGGTACTAGTATGATGACATCACAGTCCATGTTAGGTGTAAATGGCCTGAGACGTACTTCCCTGGACTATGTGAAGAGATGCATTATGGAGCTCTTGGACTATCTCTCAGGCTGGTATGAGCCTAACATCAAGCAGCATATTACCTTCGCAGATTATGATGCCACAATATGACCAAAAGATGATTGATTTTAGCAATTGGCTGAGTTTCTGGTATTATTCTGAGGGGATTCAATGTTAGTATAGGAGGAAATGGTTAAAGGACCATGTTGGCCCCGCTAGGCATTTGAATACTGGCTAAACTTTTCCACCCCTACAGTGCCTTTTTTAGACATTGCCAAATTGACAAACCTACTGACATGCAAAATCGACTCACCTGAACCTCATGGTGTTATTGCTCAATGCCAGGAGCCTAAAAAAAAACAAACAAAAAAAAAACTACACTCCTTCCGAGCCCTCCTTACCCTTGAGAATATAGACATCTCTGCAGAGAGTGCTGTGGAAGGGCAATGTATCAGTACCTTCCACTCTTTTAAACCAGTAGCTGCACAGACAGGAGCTAAAGGTTGAGGTGTCTCAATGTACCTCAGTAACAAGCATGCCTCTAGGTTGGCTAAACAGGATAATGTGTTGGAGTCTCTCCATGTGCAGATCACCATAGATAAAATCCTGTGCCATTTCCTAGCCAGCTATAGGTCACCATCCATGTCCCAAGAAACTTACAGTGCACACTTGGATCTACTGTAGATGCTTGCCGTCCAACTGAAAACCTACTCCTGGGGGACTTTAATCACACCTCTATAGACTGGGACTCATACATGGCCTCAAATCTACAGACACAGAGATTCCTGGACTTAGTCAATACAAACACCTTGACCAATTGGTACATATGCCCACCAGAGGCTCCAACATATTGGACCTCATACTCACAGTTATCGGGAACACTTAACATGAAATGTCACACCCTCCCTAATGAGGTCTGTCCGTAAAGCTAACACCTTCAAAATCAACTCTATAACCCCAGTAAACCCAGTAATAGGAAGTATTGCAAGGCAAGCTACGGGTTATTAAATGATAGTATGTAAAAACTTCAGTGCTCCTCCAAACCCAGAGAACATAGTAGCCTATGCAGAATTGTTCACAGAAACTCTGTACAACCATTTCAGTGGCAGCATAGACACTGCTACTTGACAAAAATAAGCCTAAAACTAACTCCAAGAACAAACCACTCTGGTGGCATCACAAATTAAACAAAAGGAAAAAAAATCAGGAAGTATAACTTCCATAAAGATAAGAGCACTCTCTTATCAAACTAAACAAGCAACTAAGAGGGCTAATTAGGGCAAATAAAGCTACCTTCAAGGTTAGGATAGCCTCCCAGGCAAAATACAGCTATAAGGCTTTCTGCTGTCTCAGAAACGTCAAGGGCAGTACACAGCAGTGTGCTGAAGTAAGGGTTAATGGTGCCACATTCACTGTGTCTGGAGATGTAGTAAATCTGTTGGTTGTCAAATTCCATTAAAAACTTACTCTCTTCTCACTCCCAGCCACCTCTGCAAGAAATACCCTCAGTTGTAACCCCTCCAGCTATAACTAGAGTATGTTCTAACCGCACTCAGGCCAAGAACACAGCCTCAGTGGGCCCTGATAACATCCAAGGATGCCTCCTGAATATAAGGACCAGTGGAGTCGCTGTTTAATCTCAAAACAGGCTTTGTGCCATGAGAAAAGAAGATTGCAGCAGTCATCCCCCTTCATAAGGGAGGACCATCAAGAGATCTTGGAATTTACAGACCCATTAGCCTGACTAGACTTGCTTGCAAAGTCATGGAACGAATTGTCATGGAAATGATCAACAAAGACATAAGAGAACTCCAGATACTGGATCCCTCCCAGTTTGGCTTTGTTAAAGTAAAGTCATGCTTACTGAACCTGGTGGACTTACTTGAAAAGGTCACAAAGGCAATGGATGGAGGTACAAGCAGTGCATACTGTCTACCTTGATCTGGCTAAGGCGTTTGATACAGTACCCCACTCGGACATTGTTAAACTTACAGAAATAGGCATAAATCTTTTTATAATTTGGTGGATAGCTTATTGGATCTGGTAGGTTAGGGTCAGTGAGGCCACCTCCTCAGAGAGCCCGGTTACCAGTGCAATCCCTCAGGGCTGCTTGGTGGGCCCACTCCTCTTTGGCATCTGTCTCTCAGATGTTAAAGCTGATGCCAAAGGCCTCTGGCTAACCAAGTTTTCAGATGACTGCAATCTCGGAAAAGTCATAGAATACCCCCAAGATCACCCTACAGGAATGTCTAACGTAAACATATTACTGGTGCCGAAGTTATGGCATAAAATGTGATACCAAGAAAAGCATTATAGTACCTTTTGGCAAGTTGACCACCCTGACAAAGTATGTCATTAATAAAATGCCCGTAAGAGATGATTCTGTAATCAGGGATTTAGGAACACGTGTAGATAGTCACCTAGCCTTCGACCAACTTGTATCCAAGGTAGTAAGAAAATCCTGTATTGCTCAGCTTATAAGTAAGGGTATGGCATCAAGGTCCAGGAAAGTTGTCATACCATTGTCTCTCATCTGATCAGGGTAAAACAGACTAACTTATGTGGATTCTGTTCAAGAAGCTTTATTATGTACAAACACATCAGGATTGAGGCTTAATAACTTTAACTTAAACTTGTAAACAAACTAGCTATTGCAGTCATACATGCTCACTCTTTGGCTGCACTCTCAAAATGGCACTGAGGTTAGCACGTGCTTGCAATTTATATGCACGTGCTGTCCTTGAAACTCTTCTTAAAGGTACAACACACACACACACACACACACACACACGCTATTCTACAACTGTACTCTGCTGTCATTAGAACTATCATTCAGTGTAATGCCTTGATATGTACCTGACCAGACATGTACAACACCTGGAACATCCACAAAGGTTCCTTACAAAAAGAATACAGGGAGTAAACACAATGTCCTGTGCAGATCACCTCAAAGCACTATCTGTATACTATGTCTTATACAAACTACTGAGATGCATCCTATGCCTGGGGTACAAGGCATTCTTGGATCCTGCTCTGATGAATCTTTTGCACATGCACAAGACAAACAGCATCAGAAATAATACATCCAAATCCCTGAATTTTGCTTGTGACATAAATAAGACAAATTGGAGAGACAATATGGATCTCTGAGAATTCCCATTCAGTGGAATAAGCTCCCAGTCCATGTGAAGCAAAGTCCCTCCCTAATCCTGTTTAAACATAACTTGAACCACTGGATATGAAATCAGAAATTCACCCCTGGTTTGGCACATATGTCTCTGATGGACAAAGAATTGCCAGTAAATCATTTTATAACTAGAAATCACACCTTGTACAAATGTCTAAAATATAAAACTTGTGGGTCACATGTGAGTTGCATGGCTATGATTGTAAAGGCTCTAGCAGTTGTTAGCCTAATATACTCCTGTGTACCTATGAGACCAAATGTTCATGTTTCACTGCTGCTGTGTAATAGCAGTATTGGTTATTCTTGCTTTGGTAACCCTTAGGTGGCCTGAATACCAGAGATTTGAAGTTCTTCCTCCTGGGTGGTGGATCCCCTATACCTGATGTCAGGATGTTTGGGTGTAAGTGTCATCTTCCAGCTCCTTTTTACCATTGGAGCCCAAAGCATCCGCACTGTAGACTGAGTTGTTCAGAAGACCATAGTTCTTCAAAAAACTAAATGCCCCATTGGGGAACCTTTCATTATATTCTATTGTTTGCTCTGTTAAGTAAGTAGTAGGACAGATGCTTGTCTTGATTGTGAAAAACATATTCCACATTGAAGCTGTCATACTCTGTTCTGCTTAGGCCTGGAGCACAATGTGCCTAACTGCCCCCTTTGTGTTCATTTTAACAAAAACTGTATCCAGTGTGTACAACCAAATCCCTTGTTCAGCTTTTAGAAAAGGAAACAGGGCATCTGGGACTTTTGAGCTATGGTATCTGTTAGTACTTCTGTTTTTGACCCCTCTCATAAGCATAGGGCGATGTGTCCAAGGGTGACAAATGACACAGCATCACCCTTGGCAAGTCCACCCAGACTTGTGATTGTCGAAAGATGGGAGATGCACCCTCTGTCACTGGAAGGGATAGTGAATGCATCGGAGACCACTGTAGAGTACCCTTTGTAGTCTGATGCGCCTCCTGGCTCCTCCATTTCCAGACGAGCTGAAGGATAAGTGTTGTCATTTGAGTCTTGAGGTCACTCTGCAGGCCTCTGCTTCCAACTCCCATGCTAGATCACAGGCAATTCTTTCTGGGTTGTAATCACTGAATTTATGTCTAAGCTACTTTATTTTCTTTTTCTCATCAGGAAAGAAGATGGAGAAACGTAAAAGGTAAATACCTTTGTAATGTCTTCCCTGGCACACTGTTAATCTAGTTCACTTATTTTATTTATTTTATTTTATTTATTTTACATTTGTTGTCCGGGCTAGTCCAACTAGATATATGTCCATTTTCAGTGGAGGCCCGAGGAGAAAAGCTCCAACAAACACAGAAAAAAAAAACACACAATACCATTTATAATATGAGACATTTACAAATACAGCTAAATTGACATATACTAATCACATTCAATTACATTTTGTTGTATTTCAGTAAAACAGGAATCATGGTACATTTCAGCTATGGTTAGCCATTCGAGCACATTTCCTAATAAAAATTTGTATAAGAAAAACTTTGTATTTAGAGAGACTAGACACAGTGTATTTTAAGAGAATAAATCTAGACACAGAGTAGATAAAGAGAAAAAAAAATCTATAATAGAATATGTAGAAGCTTATAAGTAATCTGGGATAAGCAGAGCTAAGTTAATCTGATGGATAGATGTCTAGTCAGGTTTAGTACAGGGGCAAAACCAGTGTGTTGTAAGGTAGAGTTTCAGTCTATTTTTGAAGAGTGATGGAGAGGGAAGAGAGGAAAGGTTACTAGGGAGAATATTCCAAGTTTTTCCAACAGCATTAGAGAAAAGAGATTCACCAGCCTTGTTGTTAGGTTTAGAGGTATGTAGAAGATTTTTATTTGAGGAACGTAGTGATTTCAGATTTTTATATAGAGTGATGAGGGTAGATAAAATAGGAGTACTGAATGGTTTATAGAGAGTTTTATGGGCAATGGTTAGTTGATGGAATTTAATCATGTTTTGTAGTTCAAGCCATCCTAGCTGCTTTATATTTATGCAGTGGTGGGTTCTGTAAGGGTTTCCTGTTGCAAATCTAGCGATGTTATTGTAGGAAGTTTCCAGTTTGCTGAGGTTATTTTTTGAAAGATTAGTAAAAATAGGTGAGGCATAGAGGAGAGTAGAGATTAGATGAGTGTGAGCTATGGTTGTTCTAGCTGTACGGGAAAGCTAAAGTTTAATCCTATAGAGGGAGCCACGTTTTTTGTTGACAGTTTTTATTGTATTGTTGATATGGGTGTCAAAGTTCAGATTGTTATCTATGGTGATATCCAATAGTTTGGTGGTTGGCTCGGGTGATATAATGATACCATTGGTAGATGCAACTGAGAAATCAAGTGGAGAGGATTTGTGAGTCTGATTAAAGAGGAGGAGTTTAGTTTTTTTGGGGTTCAAAAGAAGGCAACACTGTGTAAACCATTGTTCAACTGTGTTAAATGTCTTCTGGGTAAGAGAGAGGAGTTCATATTTGGATTTGACTGAGCATATTAGTGTGGAGTCATCAGCATATTGTATGCATGTGGCTTGGGGGATGGCTAGATGAAGGTCGTTAATAAATATTGAGAAGAGGAGAGATCCTAGTATGGACCCTTGAGGGACACCTAGGGTAACTGGTTGTAGGCTAGAAAGAGTCTTATGCCAAATTACTGCCTGTTGTCTTTTGTCTAGGTAGGACTGGAACCATTTTATGGTAGGTGCATCTAAAGATAGGGATTTGAGTATGTTAATGTGAATCTGATGATTGACCATGTCAAATGTTTTGGACAGGTCAATGAATAGTGCTGAAGAAAGGTTATTAAGGTTACGGTTTTTGTTTATGCAATCTGTAAAGGAAAGAAGGGCAGTGGTGGTGCTATGTGAAGGTCTGAAGCCATGTTGAGTGCTGGAAAGTAAGTTATTTTGAGTTAAGTGGTCATGTAATTGCCTATGGATACATTTCTCCATGATCTTTGCCAAGGGTGAAAGAAGGGCAATAGGGCGGTAGTTGGAGAGCTCATAGGAGTTTCCACCTTTATGGAGGGGGATAATATGAGAGACTTTCCATAAGCTAGGTATATGACCTTCAGTAATAGTCCTATTGATCAGAATGGAAATAGAATAAGCTAAAGCTTTGGCTGATAGCTGTTGGAAATCAGCAGGTAGTTGATCTTCTGAGGGAGAGCATGGTTTTAGTTTCTGTATAAGGGTTAGAATATATGTAGTTGGTACAGGTGTCAAGTGAAAAGGAGGAAGGGGGTGAGGTAGAGTTATAGGAAGGCAGAGTAAAGCTATTTGGTGATAACTGACTAGCTAGTGTTTGGATAGTATTAGTAAAGAAGGTATTAATTGTATTGGCTATATTCATGGGATTAGTATGGTCAGTATTTTGAGGGTTAGGTGTGGAGGAATGACCTGGGTGGAGTAATTGATTAATGCTAGTCCAGAATTTTTGAGGGTTATTTTGATTAGTTTGTTGGAATTGTTGGTAGTAATTTCTTTTATCAGAGAGTATAGCTTTCTTAGTGTCATTTCTTAACTGTCTAAAGGTTTGTTGGTCAGTGGGGTTTTTAGTCATTCTCCATTTGGCCCAGTGTTTATTTCTAAGGTGCATTTTCTGTTTGGTTACTTTTGAAAGCCATGGGGCAGACTTGGTTTTAACTGTAATGAATCTGGTTGGAGCATGTTGGCTGAGAATGGTGAGGAAGTTAGAGTTAAAGTAATTGATGGCTTCTTCTAAAGGGAGGTGTTTTAATGGAGACCAATTGCAGGCTCTTAGTTCTAGTTCAAATAGCTCAGGGTGAAAGTTATTTTTGGATCTAATATTTTTGACAGATGTTGGATTGAGAGTATGGGTTTTGTGCCTAATAATATAGGTAAGTAAGTGGTCACTTGTATCATCAGGGAGGGTTCCTGAATTGTAATTTTGATTCTGATGGTTAATGAGAATCCAGTCTAATATTCTTCCTTTCTGGTTAGCTTTATTGATCCTGGTGGGGGATGTAATAGTTTGAGAAAACCCATATAGGTTAGTGTGGGTTGTAGGGAGGCTGCTACAATAGCAGTTCCAGTCAATGTTTGTCTCCTAGGATTATGGTTTCTTGAGGCAAGTGTTGGGATAGCCAGCAAAGAGTATTTTCCATGGTGGCAATGTTATTACCAGGAGGAAGATACATGCAGATGATATAGATGGATTTGGCATTGTTAATATGAAGTTTGGAGATGAGGATTTCAGCATTGGAATCGAGAGGTATTTTACAGCTGTGTGTGGTTAATTGTAAGCCTGATTTAAATAGAATAGCTACCCCTCCTCCTTTCTTGGCTACTTGCTCGAGTCTTAGTATGTTCTATCCAGGTGGGATGATTTCATTATCTTTGGTAGCAGGTTTTAACCGTGTTTCTGTTATCCTGAGCTGCTTATTTGCTTTGAGGAGTTTCTCGTCTTGCTGAGCATTGCACTTCCTAGTTTGACAATGGTTTACGTCTCATTTTCATACAACTTCTTGATATTGGGTTTCTAACAGGATAAGTTCACAGGATCATAAAATGTTACTAGGCTAACGGTCCTGGAGCCCTTACAAGCGTAGCCATATTTATCCCAAGTTGCCCCAATTGTCAGTGGTTAGGTGACTGAAGCTCGCAGGGATAGCAGTCTATGGTGGTTAATACCCACTTCCCCTGTCCAGGAGGGACATGGGTGATACTCCAGGAGTGAATTTGTGGTCACCCATCAATTGATTTAGGTCACGTTTGAAGAGGGTCAGGGAGGAGCTCTGTTTCACATGAATTAGAAGCTTGTTCCAGAGAAATGGCAGTTTCTGGGAGACGTATCTCTCTGTCTCCAGCATAAGCCGTTCATGTCAGAGCTAGGTTAAGATCCCTGGAACGAGTGACCCTCATGCAGTCTGGTTTACGACTGTGTAACATTTCCATCAGGCTGGGTCAGAGACTGGCCTGTAAGCCAGGTACAGGTCACCCTTTAGCAACCTGTACGAGACCGAATACAGTGAGAGGGCTTTCAGTTTTTCCATGTAAGACTTTTTTTGTATACTGTGTAATTTCTTAGTGAGAAACCTATGTGGTTTGTCCAATTGTTGCAGGTGTCTGATGAACATGCAAAAGGGAGCATTGTATTCAATTACTGGTCTAATGAGGGCCAAGTATAATGGAATTATAGCATCCTTGGATCTAGATGCAATGCCTTTACTTATAAGATATTTTACATATGATTTCCTTACTATTGTGGCTATGTGATGGTCAAAGTTCAGATTGCTATCAACCTGAGTACCCAGATCACATACCACTGGGTCTACTTTGGAGTGGGGTGGTGCTGTCTATAATGCAATTAGGAGAGATGTCAGCTTTCCCAAAGGGAATAATAATGCAATTTTTGCATTTAGCTTCAATCTGTGGCTTTAGCACCAATCATTTGTTTGCGTTAACCCTGCCTGCAGTATACTAACATAATTGGGGGACTTGATGATTGCTCCAGTTTGAAATCATTAGCAAACTTGGTCAACCACAGGCTGTCCAAGTTTACATGGACTTCTCAGAAATAAATTCTGAATAGTAAGGGCCCAGCATAGAACCCAATGGTACACCACTGGTGACTGATCTTTTTCTGGAGGTGAAGTCACCCACTTTGTGACAGTATGTGTCCTGTCAGTAAGCCAGTTGGCTACCCATCTGGTAATTTATGGATTAAATCCCAATTGGGAGAGTTTCTAATGCCTTGAGTGGAGGATTGTGTCAAATGCTTTGGCAGTATGCACTTTCTTTCTCTTGTCCAGGGTATTGGTCACTTTCTCGAAGAAGTCAACCATGTTTAACAGGCATGATTCATCTTCAATGAATCTGACCTGGGTTGGGCTTAGAGTTTGGAGATTACCTAGGTCCTTGTTAATAAGGTCCGTAATGATTGTTTCCATGGCCTTGCAGATGAGACTAGTCAAGCTTATGGGCCTATAATTCCCAGGGTCAGTTGATGGTCAACCTTTGTGCAGAGGGATTACTGTTGCTGTCGTCCATTATGCTGGAACATAGCCAGTATGCAGGCTGTGGTTAAACAGGGATCCAAGTGGGTCTGCTAGGTAATGTTTTAGGTTGTTTAAAAGGCATCCTGGGATATTGTCTTGTGCTGTGCTCTTTGTCTTGGAAAGCGCCAAGATGTTCTGCTGTCTTGAGATAATAGACTGAAGAATGGTAGCAGGTATACTTTGGGGGATGACTGGAGGAGAGAAGGGGGTGAAGTTTGCTCCATATCTGTCAGCTTGCAGGTTGGCTATTGCATCTAGTTGAGTATTGGTAGTGCCATCCGCAACCAGTTCAGCTAACAGCTGGGTATTTCTTTTCAGATTTTGGATATAGTTAAATAATGCATTGTGATTATCCTGAGTTAGGGAGGCTATTTTTACTTCATAATTAGCTTTGGAGGGCTTGACAAGATTTCTGATTTGTTTGATTAAGCTAGAGAGGGATTTCTTCCTCTGCTGAACCAGTTCCCTCTTGTTCTTGGACTTTAGTTTCTTTCTGTTGTTGTATAGCCTGTTTATACTAGGGATACACCAGGGTGGCTTGTTTTTTTCGGCAAGACCTGGTTTTAATCCAGTCAGGTACAGCTGATTCTGTACAACTACTTAAGTGGTTATACAGGGCATTGGTGTACACCTCTGCATAAGAGTCCATGTTATCTGCGTTCAAGGGGGGATTCGAAACTACTTATACCATCACATAGTAGGAACTAATTTGTCTTTGAAAAATTCATAAGCATTTTTGAGCTTGTTGGGGTATCTGGTCTTATAATTCCATCAAATAAGACTGATATATTGTCCCATCTTGCCAGGAAGGACATCACATGGGGGGGGGGGGTGATGTGCTCTCCTATGTTAATGAGTACTGTGTCCAGGACATTTGAGCCTCTTATGGGTGAGCTGACTTGCTGTTTCAGAGCATTTGCATTGAAGTCCAAGAACCTCTGAGCCAGCAGTTTTGTGGTCATGTATGTTTCCCAGTTGATGGTAATGTAATTAGAATCACCCATGAGTAAGGTGTTGGGCTGTATGGCAAGTGACTCCAATAAGTCCCAGGTATGTGGTATGCTTTTCCCGTTTCAAGGTGGGGGACCTGTTGCTAGCTATGATGTGGTAGGGGGCTTTGCCAGTAGTTAATTGGACATGGAGTAGCTCAAGATAGTCTTACTGTTTGACCAGTCTAGAGGTGTACTTATCCTTAACGAAGATTGATACACCTCCTGCTTTGTTTTTTTTTTATCTCAGTTTGTGGTCTGAATGTATAGAAGACATTGTAGCCCTGCACAGCCAGTGTGCTTTCCACACCTTAGAACCATGCCTTGGTGACTGCACAGACATCAGCATCTTCCAGTGTAAGGAGTGCTTCCAGGGAGTGCGGTTTCTTGTTTAGATTCCTAACATTAAGCAGTAGTATGTAGAGTTTATCTAGAGAGAATTTTGCTGTGTTGGGTGGTTAGTTATTTTGATACTGCTTAAAAAAAGGCACAGTAGGGGTGGCTAATGTCTTTGCCAGTATTCAAAAGCCTAAAGGAGGCAGGTGCAGACCATTTCTGGAAAAGCAGCGTGGACGGTCGACCATTTCTTCCCAGGCTGACAGATATTGGAGCCCTTTGGACTGACACCAGAAGCTAAGCCAATTGTTAGTCAAACATTTTTATTTGTATTGTGGCATCATCTTTGCAGAAGGTAAAATGCTGCCTTAAAGCTAGACTTACACCTGCCTGTGAGACAGTCTGAGAGCTCAGTTCTGTCTCTCTCCATATAGTCTAGTGGGGTATGTCTCAAGTCATTCACCCTCACATGGACTATGATGGAGTCATACCAGTACTTGTGGTTGAGTGACTTGAAAGATCCTGGCACCTGACAGGTAGCTAACTGTAACCCATTCCTTATCAAGCCTGGTGAGAATAACATCTGTGTGTCTCACAATGGAGTCATCTATGACCAGTACATTAGTTGTTGTGGTGTTACTCCTTATGGACTTATTTGTTGAGATACTGTTGTGTGTCTTTCTGTGTGTTGTGGTTGTTTTTTTTTTTTTTTTGCATTGTATGCACGTGGTTTCCATTTGGGAGGCCTCTGATCTTTTGGTAAGTTACTAGTGAGTACCTCCACATATGTGGGTCTTTGTCATGTCCTTAGTGTGTGTGTGTGTGTGTGTGTGTGTGTGTGTGTGTGTGTGTTTGTGTGAGATGACAACCTGTTTGGCATTCAGTTTGTCCTCATGTGAGAGTATTGCCTCCAATTTCATAGTGTAACTAGGTCTCTCACATAAAGTATTTGTTTCAGGAGTAAGTTGTTGTTAGTATACATGAGACAATTGCTACATTGCCTCAGGATGCCCATGTCTGTATGTCTGTCAAGCTGGCCAGAGAGATGATGGGAAACTGCCTGTCCATGATAGGTGGCTCTTAACTGTGTTTTATTAGGAGGTTTACTATTAAAATTTCGAAATGAACTCCGTCGACTGTACTATTGTCGAACACGGAAGTTCAAAAACGGTAATATCGATGACAAAAAAGAAACTTAGGAACGGGTTTTAACATGGGTCGAGATAGGGGAGATGTTTGTAGTTCGGAATAACACTGAACACCTATCTCGACCCATGTTAAAACCCGTTCCTAGGTTGTTTTTTTTTTTTGTCACCGATATTACCGTTTTCAAACTTCTGTGTTCGACAATAGTACAGTCGACGGAGTTCATTTCGAAATTTTAATAGTAAACCTATTAGGAAAGAGAATGGATTAATTTGACAGGACTGTGCTTGTAGTGCCAACACTATAAGAGGGACCTAACCTTTGTGTAAGCTAAGGATGATCAGTAAGGCAATGCTGCTCAGTGTGCAACTGAGTTGCTTCTAGGGCAACAGAAAAGCTTGGAAAGGTTTCACTGACAGCTATTTAGGAAAAACTGAGCTTCTAGGCTTTTGCATCTGTATAGGGCACTGCTAACGACTCTGGGCAAAGAACAGCACCACACAAATGAGAGGCTTAATTACAAGCAAAGAAAAACAAGTTTTAATTTAGGTACCAATAAGGAAAGCACACAGTAAGCCTTCCACCAGCAGTCCCCAACTTAGATAGGTTAGATCAGCCCACTTTAGCCACAGGGGTGCAGAAAAACACTTTCTTAATGTAGAATAGCTGGTTTGGAGCCCAAGTGTAACAAGAGCACGCAAACTACAGCAGTCCCACAACTAACAGATGCAATGTAATACAGTACAATTAACTACTTATAGCAACAGCAAGACAGCACAGTTCTTTTTGGAAACTGATGAAGTGCAGTTACAGTACACACAAGAAGTGCAAAAAAAGAATACTTAGAGCCCATTTGTGTGCTTCCCAGTACAGATAGACCAGGCAAACACTTACTGTCACTAGATGAATAATCGCAGTCCTCCTAATGTAAAAGCACAGTAAATGAGTGTCCGGAGTGAAATGCTACCACTAACAAATGTAAAGATACAGATGCAGCAGTGTACTTTAAACATCTTATAAAAGTGTGATTATTCAACGGAAGTACTTTGTTTTATATAAATGAGTCAAGAGCCACTCAGTTGTACAGAATTTTATAAAGGCACTAAAAACAAAATAAGTTGGTTAATAAGCCCTCCAGCCAATAAAACTATGTGCAGAAATTGCAAGTGTTTCTTCAACCTAAACAGATCAGGCTACCTCCCAGTGCATTATATGGGAAATCCACTGACCTCTTGATGTAAAAACAAGGGCTTGCTAGAGTGTAAAAATACAGTACTTTATCCAGCAGCTAGCTAGATAATGAATTCAGAGCAAGTAAATCAGTAAAACAGACAAAGATGAGGCAAAATGCACTTTTCAATAATCAAGAAAAGGCAAATAATTCAAGGTATCAACAGCAACGTAGAAAGGGAAGAGCGTATTGAGCTCAGTTTACACTAGAGGTTGGCAGCTTAAAATCCCCAGGTTTAAAAAGCAAATCCAGAAATGTGAGGGTGGGTAAAGTAACGGAATCAACAACAGTGTTTTAGTTTATGCAGCCTTGACATTTTTTTTTTAGAAAAGACGTAGGCCCAGAAACTCACTGCGTATTTAAGCATTACTCAAGAAACAATTTAACCAATGAAAAAAACATGTGAAGTGTGCAACCTAGATAATTAAACTGTCTACCTGTCTCATAGAACAAAAACACCAGGCCAAGCAGATTTCTTACAACAGAAAACAAAATGGGGCAGGTAAAACAGAAAGCAACTTTATCAGCAAGTCAGAGACAAAAAAAATAAAAATAAAAATTAGGTTTACTTTCCTCACCCAGCAGGGAGTCAGGATAACTTTTACTTTAAGTCCTGGACTTATTCCAAGTGGGTACAGCTACCTCACTGCAACTGTTTACATGATGGTATAAGGTTTCTGTAAACATTTTCATATAGACAGCAGAGTTCATGTGGTTTGTGGAAGCTTGAAATTTTTACAGGGCATCACTTGGCAATGTGGTTTGCTTTGAAATAATCTTACCCCTCCCACCATACATACCTTCATTTACTCTTCCCCCCAGTCTCCTCCTCACAACATCTGACCTAGTCCCCTTCTCAGGCAGTCATTTATCTTTCTCCTTAAACCTACTACACCCAACTGCTCTTACATTTACTCACCCTACTCTACCCTACCATGTCACCTCACCACCTTCTTATCTCCTTTCTCCTCCTGCTAACACTAGCTACTTCTTACCATATATCTCTGCATTATATAGTACCATCACCAACTCTCTCAAATAATCACCACCCACATAACTACCCTCACACACTTAGTATCTCTCCTCACCTATTTCTAATCTCCTCTTCCTCTCTCCGTTCTATTAAGATGTGTCATAGTGTTTTTCTATCCACACATATAAAGACAATAAATCCATGTACACTTGGCCTACTCTCATTACTGATCGATTTCTTTGACTCTACTCCTGGATGGTAACATCCACCCCAACCCTGGACCACCCATCACCACCCCCACTTCAACCCCTCAACTCCCCATAGCCACCGTCCATCTCCTAAAACCTATCTTTTCTGTAAACATCCAAAGCATTGTTAATAAAACTACAGACCTGCACTCATGGATTAACTTCTACTCCCCCCCCCCCACATCTTAACACACTCAGAACCCTGGTTAAAACCTCACATCTCAAACTCAGAAATCCTTCCTCCAGGCTATAACATCTTCCAGGCAGTCAAAACAAATAAAAAAGGTGGAGGTGTTGCTATCATCTACTCTGACCAGTTTACTCTCTCTCCACTCTCACTTTCTATACCTAGCTTTGCTCCTACAGAAATTCTAATTGTAAGCTGCCACACAAATCCCCCATAAAAAATTTGCCATTGCATCCATCTACATTCCCCCAGGTGGCAACATCCCTATCCTCAAAAACTTTATCTTCTGGCTTCCCCTAATTGTTACCTACAAAACTATCATACTTTGTGATAAAAACATAGGCTGGTCAACTCTTTCTTCTCCATCTCCTACCCATAGTCTCAATCTATATGGCTTCCATCAACTCATATCTTCCCCTGCTAGGTACAATAGAAACTGTACTTCAGGATCTATAATAGACTGGATCCTTACTTCAGACGCACATCTTTACCATAAGCCCAGTATGCTCCCCAATTCTGTAAGTGACCATTCTCCTATTTTATATTCATAGATACTCCCAACAACTTCACAATGAACACCTTTACAGAGAATGCTGTGACCTGATTTGCTTCAATCCTGACTATTTCATCTCCACATTGTCCAACGTTAACTGTTCCTTCTTCAAAACCCTCCCCTTAATGATGCTGTAACCTCTTTCAATACTCTCTTTCTAGATGTACTAAATTATATGGTGCTTCAAGGAAAATCAGGGTAAAATCAAACTGTGCCCCCTGGCTGTCTAAGCAAACACACACTATCATGGATCAGAGGGATGCTGCCTGGAAAATCTGGGCCAGAAATAAGACTTCTCCCTTACTCCAGCACTACAAGGAGCTTAGAAACAAGTGTAAAAAAACTTATCAGAGACAAAACAACTTTCTTTGCCTCCAATCAAAGTAGCCCACACAACAACCTTCAAAAATTCTGGTCTAGCATATATAAAATTCTCCACTCTGGTAATCCTCCTACCCCCAACCCATTCCCTTTTAATACTGCCTCAAAGATTGCTGCTGTCTTAAACAGTTACTTTATTGAAACTATCCAAAAACTAACTCCAAGTAGCTCTACTGCCACGTCTACCCTCTCATCCCAGACCTCCTTCCTCTAATACATTCTCCTTTCAACCAGTTCCCACTGCCTTTATCAAATTGCAACTAAATAAACTTAAACCATGCTCTCTCTCTGACAATTTATCTTCCTTCTTCCTCAGAATTGCTGCCAGTGCTATTGCTTACCCTGTCTCTATTCTTGTTAATCGTTCTGTTACTGAATATCTCATACCAGACTTATGGAAATCCTTCTACACAATCCCTCTTCACAAAGGAGGCAACTCCACTGACCCATCCAACTATCGCCCTATTGCTGTACTATCCCCCCTTTCCAACATTCTTAGTGTGTCCACACTTAGCTACTAAAACATCTGCTGGATAATTACCTTCTTATTCCCACCCAACACTGCTTTAGACCTCACCATAGCACTTCTACAGCTCTGCTCTCATTTACCCAAACAGTATCAGAAGCCCGTGACAGTAATCTACTAGTTTCCTGTCATTTTCTTGACCTCTCCAAAGCTTTTGATACTATCTCTCACTCTGAACTAATTAATAAACTCTATGGCCTTCATCTCTCCACCTCATCCAGGACACTTTTACATCCATTGAAACCTGGCTCACCGACAATCAACTGATTCTAAACCCAAAAAAGACAAAACTTCTGCTTTTTCTTTCTATAACACTGGCACCTCACAAATCCACTTTCTCAATTACCTCCCTTAACAATACCACCATCAAACCTAAACCCTTTATAAAATTACTTGGTGTTATAATCGACGAATTAAAATTTGACATGATTGATGGGAGATAGAAAATTCACCCCGAGGATCACTTCTGTGGCTCTGCTCGACAGGGGCACAGGAAAATAATTTTCTTGGGTGGCGAAAGCCAGGGTACCTTTTTGGCTAGGCTTATATAGGCCCTAAGGCCAATAGCCTAGTACCTACCTATGAACCTAGGAACATACACATCCATCATTCCATAAAAAAAAAAAAAAAACAGAAACTTGGTCTCCTGTAACGGAATCACAAACTGCTCCCTTCTTCCTCTAAACCCTCCTTGGCCCTGTCTCTTATTACCCTGTGTTCTGTATGCTGCTCCAGTTTTCACCAACCTACAGTCTTCACTTCTTTCTAAACTAGAGCAAACGTACAATAAAGTAGCCAGATTTGTCTCTAATCTACCTAACAAATTCCACCACTGCCTTGCCCTTAAATCGTTACAGTGGCCTGAATTCCCTAAACAATTGTCTCTTTCTCAACTGCACATCACACACTCAGTTCTTTATAATCCCACTTCCTGTCCCTCCATCTCTAATATTGTCTCTCTATAACCCCCGCTGTCAACTTCGCACATCTGACAAACACCTTCTTAACATCTATAAGCCATCAAAAAATATTGGCAAGTCCCTGTTCAAGTGCTGTGTAGCTCGCACCTGGAATTCCCTTTCACTGAAAATAAGAAGCATCCCTCATAAGCTTCAATTCAAACAAGATCTCAAACACTATCTTTTTAACACCTGATCCTGCCCTTGCCAAGCCCCTACCTGACTCCTGACTGATTTCTTCCTATACTCTATTTCTCATCACTTCAGTTTCTATCTCTTTTTCCACCTGCCATCTCATTTTCTCACATCTCTAACACTACAATTTAGAATATCAACTACCTACTCTTGTAACTATGCCTACTCAGGACCAACATCTGCTACTATTGTATTTGAAATTTTTGAAACCTATACATTTCATTTTTTTTTATATTGTTTATCTCATTTTATGTAATGTCTCATGTCAATATTACCGTTGAAACTGAAGTCCTATTGAAATTTGAAATTTTTTACTTTGTATTAGTTACTGGATTGTCTTGTAAATGTAACTGGAGCTTTTCTCCTCGGGTCTTCACTGAAAATGGGCCTTTGACTCAGTTGGACCAACCCAGTTAACAAATGACTAAGTAAAATAAATGTTTGAATATTAGATGATGCCACAGGCTATACAGTAGTTTAATTTCAATGGAGATAGCTTTATGGTCTGACCTGACTGTGAGGGCATTACATAAGGGTGGGTACAAAAGTCGCTCATGCTTGTGGGGATCAGATTGTGGATGTTGGTGCCCTTAGGGGTGTATGCAGTAGCTGGTCCCAACCACTTGTGTTGGAAAATTCCAGAAATGACTGCTTGTGCTTATTGAAGTTTGTGTGTTTTCCAATTTGTAGTGGTGTAGTAGAAGTGGCCCAGCATTATTGTCTTGGGCTTAGTGCAGAGCGACTCCAATTCATTTAGGTGTACCATATTGATATCCTGGGTCATAGAGGGGGACCTATAGCTTACAATGATATGGTATGGGACTTTGTTTATTGCGCGTTAGAAATGGATTGTTGGACATGCAGAAGCTCAAGTGCTTCATACTGCTTGACCAGTCTTGAGGTGTGGCTGCTTTTGATGAATATTAACACTTCCACCTTTTGTCTCTTCCTGTGCAGTAGCTAGTCTAAAAGTGTGGAATGCATTATAGCCTTGCACTTCCAGGATACTTTCCACTGCTTTAAACCATGTCCGCATAACTGTAAAGATGTTTATGTTCTGTTCTCTAGGGTGAGGAGAGCTTACAGGAAGTAGAGTTTGCTTAAACTCTTGGCATTGAGCAGTAATACACTTATATTATCCTGGGTTGGTTTTCCATTGTTGAAAGGTTTATCAGGTTGGCATTATCTAAAAAGGCACTATAGGGATGGACAAAGTTTGGCCACTATTTGAAAGTCAGAAGAAGGCAGGTGGAGATCATCCCAAGTGAAGCAACGTGATCTGTGAACCCTATCCTCCCAAGCTGGGAAATGTTATGCTCCCTTCAAGTGACAAGAAAGACTAAGCCAGTTGTTAAAGCCCATTATCTTTTGCTCATATTACACATCATCTGTAGAAATGGTAGAATGCTGCTCATTGTTAGGCTCATACTAGTCTGAGACACAGTCCAATCACTCCATGTCACACTTCATTTAGTCCAGAAAGGTATGTCTCAGATTATTTACACCTACATGTATAATGACAGAGTTGTATCAGTACTTTTGACTTCCAACTCGCAGTGACCCTAGGATGTGTGTGACCTGTGTGATCTGACCTGTCTTGTCCCCTGAAAGACAGCTGACCACGACCTTTTCCTTGTACTTAGTGAGTGAAATATCTTGGAACCTCCTATGATTAGAATATTTGCTTGTGTGGAGGTTTGCCTTATGGACTTGCTAGTTGAGGTACCATGAGCTAAAGCTTTGTGTCATTGTGAATGTTGCTTTAGCAGAATGTTTGTGAGGTTTCTGATGTGTCTAAGAGACCTTTGAGGTTGGGTGGATTACTTTTAAGAGCTTCAGCATATGCAGGTCTGTGCTTAGTCTTCAGTGTGAGTGGTAGGTAGTGACTGTAGATGTAAGCCTTGTTTCCAGTGACAACGTATAATTGCTTCTTTCACACATACTGTATATGATTGTTTAACAACTAACTGGGTAATTGTCAATATACATGAAACAATTGCTTCATTATCATGGTATGCCCTTTCCACCAAGCTGGCTGCTGAGACATGAGGAAAGTACTTATCCATGGATCCAGATGTTTACTCTGTGGATAGCAAGGGAGTTGTACTGGGGGGGGGGGTGTCAAGATTAGGTTTGTTTAGGTTCTATGTAAGTGGGGTTACAATGTTGATGACAACACTGTTGGAACAATTCTCATCTGTGTACAAACCACAGTAATGGGGATAATGTAGGGTTTATGGCAGGTTTGCATGGATACTGTTTGGGTAAGAACTGCAGTCTTAATGTATTGTGCAGTTCAGTGCTTTATGTGCAAACTAGCTGCAGTTCATGCAGCTGCATACTCTGAAAGTATTGGAGGTTGTTTTAATAGAGAAAGTGGGATTTTAAGTGCCTGTGTTCATACAGCTCACTGCTGACCCTTGCTGTACAGTCAGGCATTGCTGACCTTTGCTGCAAAATGACTTTATACAGGCACAAGAAATCGGCAAACAATCATAATAGCCCACTGGCCAGTCACAGCAACACAAGCTTTTTTCAGTGATTCCCAAACTAAGAAAAACCAGGCTATTCTCTTTTGTTGCTGGAATGCAGATCTAACTTTTCTAACTGTAAAATCAGTGAAAAAGGAGCCCGATGTAGGAACTTCAGTGATTTACAACAGTAAAATACCAGCAAACACAGAATTAAATTCAAAATGCAAAATTGCAGAAACTCAGCAGTTGATGCAGTGAAATACATCAGCACTTTAAAGTATGAAAAAGTGCAGAAACTTGGTAGGTAATACAGAAGTATAACAGCAACACTTTGCTGAACTGCACTTCTTTCTTATTTCATTGTGGAATAATTGTCTATCTGGGATGCAGCTGGATTGAAGGAGATGTACTCAAATCTCAGCAGGCACAGAAAATCAGCAAACAAGCAAAATGGCCTACTGGCCCATCGCAACAGCACATGCTAAGATTTCCTGATTACCAAGCTTAGAAGAGATTGGGCTATTTTCTGCTCCCACTAGAGTGCAGAAGTAACTTTTGTAACTAAAAAAGGAGCACAAATGCATGAAATTCAGTGATAATGACAGTAAAATGCACTTAGAATTAAATGCAAAAGTGCATATACACAGCAGTTAATACAATGAAATAGAGTAACCCTTAAAAGTATATAGTATTTAGTCAAAAATGTTGTGGGAGAAGACTTCCAAGAGGGCTACACACTGATCAGCAGCTTAATTTCTGCTCTCCCAGTGTAAGAAATAAAAAGAAAGTGAGAAGTAAGATCCAATAATAATATCAGCTTGAGTAAAATTCAGTTACTGGCTAGCAAGTACATTTCTTGGATGCCAGCAAAGAAGAAATTAGAACCTGAGAGAAAATCAACCAGAAAAGGTGAAAAGAAAATGCTGGCTGTGAAGAATTCTGCAGCTGTTCAGCAAAAGCGTTCCAAGCTTCAACTTTGGGACAAGAGATGATTTCTATTAATTTAGAAAAAAATAAATCGTGTATTTAGAGGTGATTAAACTAAAGGCAACATTGAAGGAGTGTATCAACCCAAATAAAAGGGTGGAAGAAAATAGAAGCATTAAGTAGCTATTCAGATTAACTTCTAAAACTGCAAAAATCAGTGGTTAAAATGAAGAAAAGGCTGGCTGAGTGTAAGACTTCTCAAGAAGAGCTGCTTCAAGAAATGTAATAGTTAGAAGACGGAGCATGTAGGGAAAACCCAATATTTTCTGTTGCAGCAGAAAAAGTGGAAAGAACAGTCTGCAGTGATTTTCTGAAAGCACAAATAAGTAACTGGAGCAAGATGTGTTAATTTAAGGGGTGCATCAATTGTATGCTTAAAGCCTGGCCATGATTAAGTGGCCAAGACCTGTATTAGTTAAATATGCAATCATACCAGCAGAAAGAGTTGATCCTGACAAAACTGTGGTAGAAGGGCAAAGTATTAAAACTTGGAGATTGCAAAGTGTTTGTGGAAAATTATTATTCAATGTACATCAGGCAGCAGAGAAGAAAATTCATCTCAACAATCTGCGAATGTCAAGAGGCAGGTATAAGATTCAAGCCGTTGTATCAAACCATCTTTAGAATATTTTCTCCTGGAGGATCAAATACATTTTTGATGCAGAACAGGCTAAGGAGGAAATAAAAAAAAATACATTTTTGATGCAGAACAGGCTAAGGAAGAAAAAAAAGTATCCTACAAAAAGTGAGCCAGCAAACAGTAAAGAACTCTGTTTTGTTTTTCATTTTTCTGACAATAAAGCTTGTAGAAAGTGTTTCACTTTTTCCAGTGTTCCAAAGGAAAATGCTTGAGAGATGGAAAAAAACACAGGAGTTGATTGGAAGAATCAGGATTTTGACTTTGAACTGGAGTCTGGTGTTAGTAGATGGAGATGAGCAGGAAGATGACCAGCAACACTGAAAGTGATGAATAAATGGAAACTGTAAAGCATCAATCACATTTGTGAAATGCAGCTTTGCAAGAAAACGTGGCTGAGAAAGACTGGATTTCTGTTGACTACTTTAATCTTGTGGGTGGACTGTAAAACATGTACCCCCACTTTATATCATTAATGTTTAGCAGTGCACTAAAATGGGGAAAAGTAACTGTAAATAAAACAGTTTTTGTTCTCAAGTATTTGTATAAACATTTCTTGATGTAAACTGCATGTTATATATAGTAAAGCAGTGTTATGTAGTCACGAATATTTTTAATGTGGGTTGGAGGAGTCTTTTCAGTGACCGTTGTAAGGTTAAAGGTATTAAAGTAAACAAGTAGTTTTTTTATTTATAAGAATTTGTTTGACATACTGGGAATGTCCGACTGGGTCAGGAAGAACCCATTTTCAGCAGAGGCCCGGGGGAGAAAAGCTCCAGTTACAACAGATAAATACAGTCATGTAATACAAAGTGCAAACTTTATACAGATAAAAAGTTGAAAAGTTACAATCTTTATACAGATAAGAGTTGAAAAGTTAGTTACATACAGAGATGTAAATATTATAAATACAAATAGAGACAAATTGAGTTACAGGTGAATAGGTACATTGATATGAAGTAGATAATAAGTGTTAAAGTAATAGGTAAAGATATGCAAGTAGAGATTGGTAGAGAGTAGACGAAACTTGCAGAACTTTTGGATCTGATGAAGAGATTAGCCTGGATCAGAGCAGGGGCACATCCAGGAGTAGAGCATGCATTGTTTCAGTACTGATTTTAAGGGCAGGTAGGTTAGTAGTAGCTCTCATAGTAAGTGGAAGAGAGTCCCACGTTTTTACAACATATTGGGAATAGAAACTTTTCCCAACTGTCTTTAAGGGTTTGTATATAGAGCGAAGGTCTTTATCTGTAGACCTAAGTGTTCTACTTGGTATGTATATAGGCTTTTACAGTATAACAAGTGAAGAAATGCTGGACAAAATAAGTTTAATGTTAATATGTTATAATCTTGGGGTGTGGAGTGTAAAAGTGAACCAATTTATATTATATGTAGAATTAAGATATTTTCTATTATTTTTACAAGGGTGAATATGTAGATTGTCCTTTACTTAAACTATAAACAAGTATTTTTTGTAAGCAGTTTGGCTTGTAAAATAAGACAACATGGTGAAAGCCATGAAAAATGTCCAGTTTTTAACATCTGCAAAAGATTTGCTTGTTTTGTTTTTTTTTTTTTTCATTAGCAAATATCTAGTGGGAGTCGAGAAGTCTGCAGCTGAAAGCAGTTGAGCATTCTTTTATGAGTGAATTTTACAAAGGTGCATTGCTTACTACTTTTACATGGAGTCAAGCTGGCTGTAGTTACAAACAATTAATCTAGTTTTACATTATCTGAAGTGAATAAGAGACAACAGCCTTAATACTGTAATGCATTCAATAGAACAATTTACAGCCTAGTTTTATTTAAAGATAGGCAGTGCCCTTTTTCTTAGGGCTAAAAGTTCATGTTTTCTGAAATCACAAAAGTTCACATCTGGGAGGGGAATAGAGAGAAAAGAACAGATAGCAATCAGTGTAATTGAGAACACAGCTGTACCATGCTGTTTACAATGGGTAACACTGACTTCAGGTTAGTTAATGTTTGTGAGTGCAGCTGTCACTTTGAGGTAATTGTTCCTAACTAGAGAGTTTAACTTCATTTTTTGAAAATGTACATAGTTAACTTGTTTTACTAAGTTAATAGGGGATGGGGATGTTCTGAAAATATATTTAGTTTTTTGTTTGAGGGTTTTCATTAAAACAAAAAGTCTTGAAAATGTGACATAGGTCCAGGTGAAGATGTGAAAAAAACAAATGTACAAAGGATCAGCCTTTCAAACATTACTGTGTGGATGTAACACAAAAGTTGGAAGTACACATTCAAAAAAACTGTCCTGGATAATAGGTGTGAACAATAGCTTTTTATTTTTGATGGCTGCTCTGTCCATATTGGCTTGTAATGTAAATGGACTTACAGGTATAGACAAAAAAAAGAGTACTGAACTATATTAAAAATGCAGAGTGCAGATAGCAATGCTGCAGTATACATTTGAAAGAAATGAGCTTGTGCATTTGACAAAGAAAGTATTTCAGAATGGATTTTCAGTAGAATTTCCAGGACAAAGGAAAAGGGACTTAATTTCTGATAGAAGAGGGAGAAAACAATAATGGTAGATTTGTGGTAGTGAGGGACTGTTGGCAAGGGAGGAAGATTACATTGGCATGCATTTATATTTCACCAAAACCTGCTATTGTGGAGCTTAAAGTTTTGGGAGAAGTAATCAATTTTCAGTAAGAAATATTACTTATAGTTGGGGACTGGAACATGATTTACAGTACTGATGATGTGCCACTAGGACCATGAAGGGAAAAGATAACTAAAGAGAGTAGATTTCTGAAGAATTTAATTTAAATGCGTGACTGAGGGCATTATTTATGCCCTGAAGTGCCCTTGTAACAAATTTTACATTGGAGAATCTAAAAGAGCCTTTAAAACAAGGCGGTTGGAACATATTCGAGATATTGACAATAAAAAGGAACAAAGTTCGAACCATTTTGGAAAAAATAAACAATATTTGTTTTGAGGGAAAATGTACTAAAAATAAATGTTTGTATAAAGAAGCTTTGTATATATTAACATTTGATACTATGATTCCTAAGGGAAAGAATGTGGAGCTCAACTGGCAGGTTTTACTTTAATTGTGACTTTGTTTTTTAATTGAATTAAGTGTTTAATTATGTTCATTATATAAGGGATAGGTGTTTGTGAATGTATCGTACTCCTTGAAAGCAATTGTGCCGAGACATCAGAGAGAATAAACAGTTTTATATATTGCACTCTGTGGTCACTAGCTACGTGGCATTGATTGCTGAACTCTTCTTGTGTGGTATGCATCTATGTGATATGGCCAGTGATCCCAATGTGGATATTCCTAGGCTTTTTCATGACTCACAAGATGATCTGCACCAATGGTCGTTAGGCAGTTATTTACTGCAGTCGAACAAACATTTACATTCCTCGGAAGTTGCTGGGGGACCAGGCTTGGGACAGAGGGAGCAGACTCCCACAGTATGGGAGAAATGGGAGGAAGAGCGTAATATTCATCTGCAGAATCCATTTTCCACTATTGGTAGGAGGTCTATGGCTGCTGTTAGCCCAGAGAATCAGGTACTGTGTGATACACTTGAAAAAGTTATGTGGAAGGATACTACTGTCTTCCTCAATGTACAAAGTCTTTTGAAGTACATGGAACTAGATATAATCCCTCGCGAGTTAAGGGCATATAAAGATCCTGCTACTCCGTTTAATCTGAAGGATGAGAATGATAAAATCTTCCATAAACGATGGATTTTAGCTGCCCATAAGTGCACTTTGGAATGGGTTTCCATTCTCATAGAAAGAGACATGGTAAAACAGAAGGAGATACGTAGTGAAATAGGCTCCACTTGTGCAAACTTGCTCTCCAAGTCTGGTTCTGAATTTCTTGATAAATTATTTAAGGACATTAATATAAAACTGAAAAACTATGAGGAAGAAATTGCAAAAAAGAAGTTGCTTAGAGACACCTGGGACTATGATAATGGTAGTGCCTTTCAAGGAAGAACCAATAGGAGAAGGGATAAGCGTCATGTGCGTTTTCAGGAAAGAGAGAATCATACTGAACAGCGTTCATTTTCATCCACACACAATTCATATGAAACAATATTCTCTGTTGAAGAGGATAATTTAAATGGAAATGATTTTCCACCGCTTCCCAAAGCTCAGAATGGAGTGCAACATTAGTGCATTTTTCGCAATGGGACCCAATTTCTGTCATTCTGAATAGCAAAGCAAAAAACAATGAGATGGATAATATGCCCAACAGTGGGACCAGCAACCACAACATTTTCAACATAATAAGAGAGGAAAATGGTAACTGTGAGTCGTATATTGTCAATTTATCAGGTTATAGTTTAAATGATTTTGAGAAGTCTGTGCTTTGAGTGCTGCTTAAAGTTCATATAAACAGTAATCCCGCATTTACATGATTTGAAATGTGACATTTTTAGATTTTCTATAAAGCTACAATTTAAATATTTTTTTCGTAGTCAAAATGCTGTTTGTTACAACAATATGGAAAATGAAGAGACAGATACTGTCTCTGAGGACAAAAGTTTTTATTCGTGTATTTCAGATGATGATGTAAATGCATATTACATGTTTGATACTAGTGCAATTGAAGCCAAATGTAAGCTTATTCCTGCATTTAATTATGAAGGTGCAATGCAGTTTTATAAAATGTTACATTTTTCTGTGGAAAGTGAATTAAGGGATTTTTTAAGGGGCTCCAACAACATTCCCTATAATCTTACTAAAAATGAATGGTTATTCATGCTGGCATTGTGTGATAAGAAGGAACTTATTTTTAAACCTGCTGACAAAGATAACAAACTTGTTGTTCTACACTATTTACAATATATTGATATGTGTTATGAACATTTAAGTGATATTAATCTCTATGAGAAGGTTCAGTTTTCTGCTTATACTGTAGCTGTAGAAGAATATGGTGAACCTTTGAAAAAAGGTGTGAGATTGGGTTATTTATCTCAAGATGATGTATTTTCTACATTAAATTTCTTTTTAAGTAGCATTGCATGTTTCTACTGTTTGCCTAAAATACATAAATTTTTGCAACGGCCACCTGGTCGCCCTATTGTTTCTGGCAGGATTTATTTATTGTACAGTTTAGGGCATTTATTACATCATTTGTTGATTCCCAAGGTTGTTATGTTACCTGCATATGTAAAAGCTGTTTGATTTTATAGACAAAGTTAGGAATATAAAATGGAATGATAAAATGTATTGGATCACATTGAATGTAAAAAGTCTATACACAAGTATTGAACATGGTTTTGGAATGGAGTCCATTAGGTTTTTTTTTGGGTGATGGTCCTGCTACTGAATATATCATTGAACTAATTCATTTTTGCTTGACAAAAAAGGTTTTCAAATTCATTGGAGAAATTTTTCATCAGAAACAAGGAACTGCTATGGGGGCGGCATTTGCCCCCTCATATGCAAACTTGAGTATGGATTTGTTTGAACTGGAATATATCTATAAATCTCAATTTCATTGTCAGCATGTTAAAAATATTTTAGATTCATTGATTACCTCATTTTTTATGTGAGGGAGGTGAAAATTATGTTAAGCTTAAAATATCTCATAAAGTTGGAAGGAATATAAAAGATTTCTTAGTTAGGGGAAAATTTGTTATGCCCTCATCTAATTTAAACATCATGATTAGTGATCGGGGCACAATGGTTTGTGGAAGGTGTAAAGTCTGTAAATATATTTCATCTAGTTTTGATAGAATAAATGGACTAAGATTTAAAGTAAAGGGTCAATTTAAATGTGACACTAAGGGCATTATTTATGCCGTGAAGTGCCCTTGTAAGAAATTTTACATGGGAGAATCTAAAAGAGCCTTTAAAAAATGGCTCTTAGAGCAGATTCGAGATATGGACAGTAAAAAGGAACAAAGTTCAGTGGCAAGAACATTTTTGTAGAGTACATCAGGGCAGTGTATGGGGTTAAAAGGAAACATTTTGGAAAAAATAGACTATTTGTTTTGATGGGAAAAGTATTAAAAATAAACTTCTGTATAAATAAGCTTTGTATACATTAAAATTTGGTGCTATGATTCCTAAGGGAATGAATGTGAAGCTCAGTTGGCGGGTTTTACTTTGATTGTGACTTTGTTTTTTAATTGAATTAAGTGTTTAATTATGTTCATTGTGTAAGGGATAGGTGTTTTGTGAATGTATTGTACTCCTTGAAGGCAATTGTGCCAAGACGTCAGAGAGAATAAACAGTTTTATCTATTGCACTGGGTGGTCACTGGCTATGTGGTATACATAGATTTCTGAAGAAATTTATAAAAAAATATTTTGTATGGAAGATGGGAATTCAGTATTAGAAACTCTGACAGAATTTACATATTATTCCCCAAGGTGCAACAGCTGTCCTAGACTAGATAGAAGTTATATTTCACAAGAACATGTACATTTAATTGAAAGCTTGGCACACATACAGTAACTGTTACAGATCATGCATCAATAAAAGTGTAGGGTAATAAAGTAAAAATGAGACGCAGGTGCTTTCCCATCTATATTTTAAGACACAGGTGCTTTCCCATCTATATTTTAGAACAGAATTAAAGGAATGGGTAGCGGAAATGTTTTGTGTTATTAGGGAAGATAGAAATATATTCAGAAGTTATAGTTAGCAAGTCAGATAAAATGAAAATTGACTTTAAAAATAGGGTAAAAATAAGAGAGAAAGTGAGTTTAAGAAGTAAAAAAATTACTTAGAGGGGATGATAAAGTTAAATTATTGCAGAATAGGGAGACTCTCACAGGACAAGAGGAGACAGAAATGCAGAGTGCTAAAGAGAAATTAAAGGAATATCCATATGTGATTGTGTGGTACGGAAGAACATTTGTGATAGGTCCAGCCACCCAATGATGTGAACCTTGGCTCTAGATGATTTTCTATTAGTGACACCCCAACCCCATGTGTAAAAATGGGAAAAAGTGGTTGTGGATGGATGCATGAGTTTACAGAGATTGCTGTTAACTCCTTACATCTGTGTGACGCCTTCAGGTGCATCTGCAGTTAACTCCTACTGATGTCTCTAGATGTCAAATACTGCTTGTTCATGTTTGCATCAATAATTCCAAAACCATGCCATGTACAAGGTTTTAAAAGATTTCATTGTAAGGTTTACACAATCTCAGACTCAACTGCATTAATATTTGACCTCTGTCTAGTGCAGATACAGTGGATATAAAAAGTGTACACACCCATGTTAAAATGCCAGGTTTCTGTGATATAAAAAAATGAGACCTCAATAAATCATTTCAAAAATTTTCCCACCTTTAATGTGACCCATAACCTGTACAATTCAATTGAAAAACAAATCTGTTAGGGGAAAAATATAAAAAAATAAAAAAACATGCAATAAGCTGGTTGCATAAGTGTGCACCTCCTTAAACTAATACTTTGTTGAAGCACCTTTTGATTTAATTACAGTATTCAGTCTTCCTGGGTAAACGCCTGCCATCAATTAAAGAGACTGTGATTAACCCCAAATAAAGTTCAGCTGTCCTAGTAGGATTTTCCTGACATTTACTCAGTTGTCTGCTACAGCAAAAGCCATGGTTTGCAAAGAGCTTACAGAGCATCAATGGGATCTCATTGTTGTAAGGTATCAGTCAGGAGATGGGTACAAAAAATTTCCACAGCATTGGATGTACCATGGAACACATTGAAGACAGTCATCAAACAGTGGAGAAATATGGGGCAACAGTGACGTTGTAAAGAATTGGACGTCCCTCTAAAATTGATGAAAAGACAAGACACAAACTGGTCAGAGAGGCTGCCAATAGACCTACAACAACACTGAAGGAGCTGCAGGAATTTCTGGCAAGTACTGGTTGTGTACTACATGTGACAACAATCGCCCGTATTCTCCATATGTCTAGGCTATGGGGTAGGGTTGCAAGGTGGAAGCCTTTTCTTGCGCAGAAAAGCATACAGGCCTGGCTAAAATTTGGAAAAACAATACATCAAGTCTCTCAAAAACATGTGGGAAAATGTGTTGCGGTCTGATGAGACCAAGGTTGAACTTTTTGGCCACAATTCCAAAAGGTACGTTTGGCGCAAAAACAACACTTCACATCACTAAAAGAACAACATCCTAACGGTAAAACAGTTTGGTGGCAGTATCATGCTTTGGGGTTGCTTTTCTTCAGCTGGAACTGGTGTTTTAGTCAAGGTTGAGGGAATTATGAACAGTTCCAAATACCAGTCACTTTTGGCTCAAAACCTTCAGCCATCTGCTAGAAAGCTGAAGATGAAGAGGAATTTCACCTTTCAACATGACAGTGACCCCCCAAGTATACATCCAGATCAACAAAAGAATGGCTTCACTAGAAGAAAATTAAAGCTTTGGAATGGCCCAGCCAGAGCCCAGACCTAAATCCAATAGAAAATCTGTGGGGTAACCTGAAGAGGGCTGTGCACAAGAGATGCCCTCACAATCTAACAGGTTTGGAGCACTTTTGCAAGGAAGACTGGGCAAATATTGCCCAGTCAAGATGTGCCATGCTGATAGACTCCTACCCAAGAAGACTGAATGCTGTGATTAAATCAAAAGGTGCTTCAACAAAGTATTAGTTTAAGGGTGTGCACACTTATGCAATCAGCTTATTGCACATTTTTTTTAATTTTTTTATGTTTTTTTCCCCTGATTTGTTTAGTTTTCCATTGAATTATACAGGTTATAGGTCACATTAAAGGTGGGGAAAAGTTTTGAAATTATTTATTGTGGTCTCATTTTTTATATTACAAAAACCTGGCATTTTAACAGGGGTGTGTACACTTTTTATATCCACTGTAAATAGATTTTAACTGCTGTTTTTTATGATATTAATTTATATAGAAATAATTTTCACATTTTTCTAAATATCTCAACAAACAAGTAGCAGAGACGGAACTCCTTAGCCTCATATGAAAGCTCTCAGCTAGATGAATAAAATGCTGCTGACAGTATGTATGTAACTTGAGTTTTTGCTGAGATACTGTAAGCTGTTTACAAAATATTACAAATATAATAGTTACAGCTTTTACTGTGACTCTAGAACCTAAAGAATACTACAATTATAAAAATAGTTTGAAGAGATTCCCATTTATACTTTTTTAGTAACCTCTGTGGCTTCAGAGATATGAACATTTGTTTGAAATGTGAGGACATAATTTGATCCTGTCAAAAGGCTTAGGCTGCACCCATTAGAAGTTCCAGTGCAAACTTCCTGAGCTCCATTTGAGTGAATGAATTAAATGCAAGTATTCTTTCATGACTCCAGAGCACAAAACATTTAGCACAGCAGCTTGGGCAACAGAAAGTAGAAGGGGTTGTCACCAAACATAAGTAGCCTACAACAAAAGAAATAACCAGAGATCCTGTAGAGATATTAGAGATATTTAGGAAATGTTAGAAACATTTTTATAAACCAGATAAACCTGGAAAGAGCACAGTGATAATATTTATGGAAGACTTAATTATGCCAAGGTTAGATGCAGATAAAGCTCAAGAACTAGCAGTAAAATAGAAAAAGAAGAGATAAAAAGAAGAGATAAAAATGGTGATGTATGATCAGTCAACAAGTCTCCAGGAACAGATTGTATTCCTGTGGAAGTCTGGAAATTAAGAGGGAAGAAAGTGATAAATATCTGGAAGATTTTTCTTTAACAGTATTTTAAAAGGAGGGGGAAGTGCCAACATCTTCGAAGAAGGCTGTGATGGCTTTATTACCTAAAGACAGTAAAGGCCTGTCCGACCCAGATTTATATACTGTAAACCCATTTCATTTTTAAAAAGTTTGTCTGCTTTACTTAAAAGAAAAAATTGATAGATATGGACAAATGTAGTTTTGTTGATGGGAGCCAAATCATTTGACAGAATTAATAAAACAATGAACTTTCAAGATGGCTGCACACTGATCAGCAGTATATCTTTTGCTCTCCTGGTGTGAAAACAGAAACTGAGAAAAAGTAATGTCACTGAAACTATATATATATATATATATATATATATATTTTTTTTTTTTTTGGTAAAATTCAGTTACTGGCTAGTAAACACACTGGATGCCAGCAAAGAAGAAATTTGGAAAGCCTAAAAGAAAATCAACCAGAAAAGGTGAAGAGAAAACACTGTCTGGGAAGGATTATGTAGTTCTTCAGCAAAATGTAGTTCTAGCTTCAGCTTTGGTTCAGGAGATGGCTTCAAGTATAATTCAGAGGAAAAAGTAAATCAAGTGTAGTCATTGATGATTAAAATAAATGAAACATTGAAAGAGTATATCAGTTCAAATAAAAAATATTGGAAATATATTAGACTTTAAGTAGCTATTCAGATGA
This sequence comes from Protopterus annectens, assembly GCF_019279795.1. NCBI lineage: Eukaryota > Metazoa > Chordata > Ceratodontiformes > Protopteridae > Protopterus > Protopterus annectens. Next base: position 416,794,410 of record NC_056750.1, on the reverse strand, counting down.
ACTGTTGACATGAAGAAAAAGCTGGCTGAATATGAGATTTCTCAAGAACAGTTAAAAAAAAGTAGAGTTAGAAGAGTGTATGTGCAGAGAAAACCTGAAGATTGTCTGCTGTACCAGTGAAACTGTAAGGAACAGACTGGCTTATTTGTGCTTTCATAAAATTAATAAACTGTGCTGGTGTTCCACAGCAGAGTTTAATTGAAAGGGCTCATTGAGTATATGCTCCAAACGTGCCCTTGAGAAAAGAGCAGACCTATATTAGAAAAAATGCAGTCATACCAGCAGAAAGAGTTGATCCTGATACAATTGTGGTAGAAGAATGAAGTATTAAAATTTGAGAGGGCAAAATATTTGCAGAAAAGGATTTATCACTGTATACCAGGCAGAAGAGAAGCACATTTATCCCAGCAATCAGGGAATGTAGAGAGGCAGATGTGAGATTCAAGCTACTGTGTCCAACTGTCTTCAAAGTTTTTTTTTTTTTTTTTTTTTTTTTTTTAACCTGGAGGATCAAATTCATTTTATGATGCAGAAATGCTAAGGAGGAAATAAAAAAAAAAGTTTATCCAACAAAAAGTGAGTCAACAAGCAAAAGGGGACTTTGCTTCTCGTTCTTCTGCTGGTAAGGTTCATAGAAAGATTTTGACAGTGAACCTTTTTTCAGTGTTCCAAAGGAAAATGACCGGCAGAAAAAGCACAGGTGTTGACTAGAACAGCACCTTGGACTTTAACCAGAGTCTGGTGTTGGGAGTTGGAGATACACAGGAAGAAGACCAGCAACTCTGAAATTAGTGAATAAATGGAAGACTATAAAGCATTTTATCACATTTGTGAAATTTGGTTTTGCAAGAAAAAGTGTCTGAAAAACACTGGACACTTGTTGACTGTTAAGCTTGTGGGTGGACTGTAAAGCACATGCCCCATGTTTTATATCATTAATGTTTAGGATAACACTAAAAGGGGGAAAACTAAGTAAAAAATTTTTGTTCTTACTAGTATTTGTATACAACATTTCATGACATAAACTGTATGTTATGTACAGTAAATCAATTCTGTGTAGTGTGCAGTCAAGGGAAGTCTTTTCAGTGACTGTTGTATGTGTTAAAAGATATTAAAGTAAACTAGTGCTTCTTTAGTTGTAAGAAATATTGGTTTTACAGTATAACAAGAAAAAAAAAAGACTGGGTAAAAATAAGTTTGATGTTCATATGCTGTGATCTTGGGCTGCTGGGTTTTTTGTAACTATGTAGGCTTTAAAATAAGACAAAATGATGAAATCTATTGAAATACTAAGCTTCTTAAAACGGTAAGGGTATTAAACTTGTTTGTTTTCCACTGGCAAATGTTTGTGGAGTCAAGATGCCTGCAGCTGATGGCATCTGTGCACTCTTTTCTGAGTGAAATTTACAAAGACTTGTTGAGTATATTTCCATGGAGACAAGCCATCTGCAAATGGAAGCAGTTAATCTTGAGAATTCTGAGTATTCTTAGCTGAAAAAAATGCAAAATTTTCAGGTACAATGGAAATCAGTTAAGTGAAAAAATAAAGTTTGAATTTATGGGAAGTGAATAAGAGGTATTAACCTCCCTAGCAGCCTTAATACTTTAATGCAGTTAATAGAATAGAACAGTGTGCAATTTAGTTTTATTTAATGATAGCCAGTGCATTTATTTTTAGGGGTAAAAGTTTTCTGAAAACATGCACACTGCTTTTCATAACTGGGAGGGGAAGAGAGATGAGAAAAGAACAGACAACAATCGGTGTAAGTGGGAGCCCAGACTGTAGCATGCGCTTTAGCATGAGTAACCTTAATTTTAGGTTAGATAATGTCTGTAGGTGCAGCTGCCAGTTTAGGGCAATTGTTCCCTTCTGGAGGGTTAAACTTCACGTTTTGAAAATATACATAGTTTTGTGTGTTCCAAGTTAATTGGGGGTGGGGGTGTTTTGTATTTAGTTTTTTGAGGGTTTTCATTAAAACAAAAAATCTTGAAAAATGTGACTTAGGTTCAAATGGAGATGAGAAGCAACAGCTGTACAAAAGATCAGCCTGCCAAACATTACTATATGCATATAACACAAAAGCTGGAAGTGCACATTAAAAAAAAACTGCCATGTACAATAGGTGGGAACAGTAACTTTTTAGCATGATGACAATGCTGTCTACATTATCCTGCAACATGAATGGCTTACAGGTGTAGATAAAAAGAATATTGAATTGTATTAAGAAATTCATAGTGAAAATAGCAATGCTGCAGGAGACAAATTTGGAAAGATATGAGCATGTGTATTTGACAAAGACAGTTTAGATTGGCTATTCAGTAGAATATCTGGGACAGAGGAAAAGGGGAATAATTGTACTAATTGCTGGAAGGGCTCCAGTCGAGATTGATGAGGAAAAAGACAACAATGTTAGATTGTAGTGGTAAGGGCTTTTGGCAAGGGAGGAGGATTACTATGCATGTATTTACATTCCACTGAAAATTGCTATTATGAAGCATAAGAAGATTTTAGGAGAAATAGTCTTTCAGCTGGGAATATTCTTCATCAGTGGGGAATGGAGTTTGATTTGCAACAGCAAGGGCTTATGAGGGGGACCTAAAAGGGAGAATATAACAGAGAAGGTTTGATTTCTGAAGATATTTATGAAATATTTTGTGTGGAATATGTGAATTCAGTAGTAGGAACTCGGACAGAATTTACAAATCATTCCTCAAGGTACAATAACTGGGCTAGACTGGATAAAAATTATATTTTACAGGAACATGTACATTTCAAAGCTTTGACACACACAATAACTATTTCTGATTATGCAGCAATAAAAATTAATGAAAATCTGACACTGGCACTTTCCTAACTACTTGTTAGAGAAGAATTTAAAATAGTGGAAATTATTTGAGAGTTCTTAGGGAAGATAGAAATGTCTTCGGAAGATATAGCTAGTAACCGGGATAAAATGATAACTGACTTTAAAAATAAAGGCAAAATAAGATAAGATATATGGTTAAGAAGTAATAGAAATTATTTAGAGGGGCTGAGAAAGATTAAAATATTGCAGAATAAGAGGAGTCTCACAGAGCAAGTGGAGCAGATACAGAGTGCTAAAGAGAAAATAAGGGAGTATCTGGATAATATGCATGAGTTTAGAAAGATTGCAGTTAAGCAACTATTTCTGATAAATCGAGAGCACAAAAACTTTTAGTGCAATGACTTAGGCAACAGAATATTGAAAGGGCTGTCATCAGTCTTAGAGTATGTATAACCAGAAAAAATACCAGAGATCCTGTAGAGGTTTAAGAGCTATTCCAGAAATTTTATGAAAACTATAATAAAGCAGAGAAATGTGACAATCAAAAAATAGTACAAATGGAAATATTTATGGAAGACTTAATTATCCCATGGTTAGAGGTAGATGAGGTTTACCAGCTAATGGTTAAGAGAGGAGGTGATGAAGTAAAAACAGTGGTGTATAATAAGTCTTCAGGAAAGTCTCCAGGAGCAGATGGTATTCTGAGGAAGTTTGAATTAAAAGGAAAGAAAGTCATAAAGATCGGGAAGATTTTGTTTAACAGTATTTTAAAAAGAGGGGAAGCACCAACATCTTAGAAGAAATAAGATGGCAAAGACCCTTCAGACCCATCTTCATGTAGACCCCTTTCAGTTTTAAAAAATAATGTCTGTACTAGCTATAAAAATGGCAAAGATCTTGCCGAAATTAATAGATGCAAATCATTGTGGTTTTGTGGAGGGGAGGCAAACATTGGACAACATTAATAGAACAGTGATGATCCAGAGGGAGCAGAATGTAAGAAAATACCTTGGTTGTTGGTAGGTCTTGATGCAGAGAAAGCATTTGAAAGAGTATGCTGGGATTTTGAGTACAACATTTGAATCATTTGCATTCCATGATAAAATAATAATGTTAATTAGAAGGCTATATGAAGGATCGGAGGCCAGAATTGAAGTGGGAGGGTTCCTCTCGGATAAGCTGCGTTTGAACAGAGGAACCAGACAGGATGTTCTCTTTTCCTTTGTTTGCTTTGTATGTATAGCCACTGTCAAAGAAAATAAGGGACTCAAAACTACAAGGTTATAATTGGTATGATAATCAAGAAAAGTTGACTTTATTTACAGATATATTGTACCTGATAAATCCAGAAAATGACATGTCAGTGTTGTGTAACATTTTAAGACAGTTTCAAGTCTTTGAGATATAAAATTAATTAGGATAAAACAAAGGATAGCTCTACCCACCCACAGATTGGTTCAGCAATATCCATATTTATGGAGAAATGATGAGATGAAGTATTTAGGAGTATGGATTAAAGTGGCTTTTGTTACAGCAGCTAAGGATATGTGGGAAGAGACTAAACAAAAGATTATACAAAAACTGACCATCTGGAAGATTTTTTTTATGGCTATGGACAGAAAGATACAAGCAGCGAAAATGGTTTAGCTCCTTCTGTATATTATATACTAGTCAGGTATATTTTTTTTAAACCAGAGAAGAAGCTGTGGATAATAAGAGTCAAAAGAAGAGAGAATGAGAGTTAAGTTGGTAGGTTGATCCCTCCAATAGAACATGGTGATTTAAGATTTCTTGATTTGAAAGGATATTTTAGTGCTACACAGTTAAGTCTCCTGTAACACAAGCCGAAGGTTACAATTCAAATGGAATGGGATGATGAGCTGGGACATTGGATGTGAATTGCCTAGACATATTAAGGCTTTACTATGTTTAATCGTATTGGCTGCCAAAAAAAGCAATTACTAGAAACTGGAAATCAAGGTCTAAACCAGCTGTATTTGAAGTACTGAATATTGTAAAGGAAATATGACTGAAGCTGTGATCTTTAAAAAAGGGAATGTGCAAGTTAAGTAGAACTAAATTGAATTTGTAGGAACAATGCCTGCAGAAAAATGTCAAGTAAAAGAGTGAAGAATTAAGGAGTGAAGGTATAAGGGAATGCAGGAATTGTGCAATTTATGTATTGGAGTGAAAGATAATTGTGAAAAGAAAACATTTAATTCTTCATGGAACTGTAAAAATGAGAAAATCTAAGTATGTAATGGATTGACTACAAAATAGCATTTGATAATACTTAAAAACGTACAAAATACACCCTACACTAATAGATTACATTACAGTGACCATGAAACTGTGGCAGACCACTTTGCAATTTTGCTATGATAAAGGACAAGTTATTATCCTAGGGATAAAAGTTCAGAGGGGGATATTCCAGGGTGACACCCTGTCACTGCTGCTATTCCATCTTGCCCTTAACCCATTAAGCTGTCTACTTAACAGATTAGGCCATGGCTATAATTTGGCTCCTAGAAAACAGCAAAGTGTAAAGACCTCTCATTTTCTCTTTGTCAATGATTTAAAACTTGCACACCTCATCAGATGAGGAACTGAACGCACAACTGCAAGTAGTCAAAACTTTTTCGGATGATATAAGAATGTTAGTTGGTCTTGTTAAATGTGCAAAAGCAACCTTTAAAGCAGGAAAGCTGCAGCACTAAGAAAACATCAGTTTGGGACAAGAATGTGATATAAAAGAACTTGAGGAAGTGTATAAATATTTGGGAATTGAAGGATCAACAATAAAACATGAACAAATGCAAATAAAACTTGGGAATATTTTAGAAATCTTAAATTAATTCTTAAAACAGGGTTGACATTTAGGAACAAAATTCAAGCTGTAAACCAATTTGCTCTTCCTGTCCTAACTTACAGTTTTGGAGTGATCGACTGGCCCCAAAAGGTGTTGGATAGATTAGACAGGAAAACAAAAAGGATGCTTCATGCTCAGCAAATGATTTATAAAAATCGGTGCATACCAATATTATATATTCCCCATTCCGAAGGAGGTATGGGCCTCCTTGAAATTGATTACATGTATAGATCTGCAACCATGGGACTGCAAACATATCTGGTGACCTCACAAGACCCAAAGTTAGAGAAAGTTTTGAAACATAAGGAGAATAAATCTAAGATGACTTCCCTGCTTAGTCTAGCAGAAGCATATCAACATCAAACGGGAATGGAAATCAAACCAGAAGAAGATAAAAATCAGGCAGCAACTGAATGTGCCAGAAAACAAAGGAAGGAATATAAGGTGAAGGATCAGATGAGAAGGCAAGAAATGTGGAAAATGTGTAAATATAGTTGCAAGTATAGAAAACCCCTGGAAGAACCTCATGTTGATCAGGATCGAATGCAGGAATGGTTAAGGAGCTGGCGAATTCAAACCAAAAGATGAAAGGTTAATATTGGCAGCCCAAGATAGTGGGCTATGTACACGTTGGTGTACAAAGTCCATTGAACATGTGGGAGAAACAAACAAATGTAGGTTTTGTAAAACAGAATTGAAAACAGTCGAACAACTTGTTGCTGGGCGTAATATACTAATGGTAGAAGGACTGTGTACTGCAAGGCATAATAATGTGGCAAGACTGTTGCATTGGGGATTGTGCAAACATTATGGTATTGAAGTGGCTGAAAAACATTGGAAACATGAGCCACAAAGCATCATAGGAAATGAAGTCTACATCACATGGGATCACCCATTACCAACTGTTCAAAAGATACGTAGATGTTAGAAAACCAGATATAGTGGTCCATGAAAAGAAGGGAAAAGTAGCATTGATCATTGAAATTGCTACACCCAGCGACTACAGTGTCTTGCATACAGAGACAAATAAAGTCGTAAAATATCAGGATTTGCAGGTAGAAATGAGAGCAGTGTGGAAGAACGATACCCAGACAGTTGCAACAGAAGGTAGGAGCAACGGGCCTTTTACCAATATATGCAACTCCATACGAATTGCAGGAGGAGTCATTACTGGACACATTGCGGGTGCTGTAAAGAGCACTTCTGGCTGACATCACTGATTGAAACAATACTAATTTCATGAATTTTAATTATACTTTGACTTAGGGATGGAGTCCATTCCCTTCATTGTATTAGAAACCCAAAAGACTTGGAGAAATTAAAAAAAAAAAAAAAAAAAAAAAAAAAAAAAGGAAAACAAAAAAAAAATGTATTTTGGAAAAATTGGCGCAGGCTCCTTTTGAGCCTGTAGCTTCAGCTACCTTGCAACATTGCTCTTGGAAGACTGTTCTTTAGTTAGATTTTCTGCCAAATGAGTGCCTGAGCTTCCAACCCTTATGGCTTATCTTACTTTTTTGGTGTTTCATAAGGACAGGGTGTCCTTGCATTCTAATACTTCTTTAATGCCCAAGGTGGCGAATGAGATGTTGCAGAATTAATTCCCTCCCTCTGGTCCATTTCTCTTCTGGATGTACTGACTACCTGTTTTTTTTACCTTGGACTGGTGTTTCTTCTGGGGCTCTCAGTTCTGCGGATGGTACATCTGGACATCACCTTTATGCCCTACGCTATGCAAGGAGCACACATGTGACATACAGCATACCTTAAATCAACCTAAAGGCTTTGGTGTACTGGCCGGATGTCAGGCCGCCCTTGGCAGGGGATCCTGCAACAGTGAAGAGATTGACATCTACCATTATAGTAAGATTTTACACAACTGTGCTTGCATCACCAGCTTATCTCCCCAGCCCTCATGAGTAGGGGCAACATTTAAATGACCATACATATCCATGCTCTGCATATTTCTGGATTATTTTTATGCAAAATGGAAGGGCTAATTGCTGCAATGGTAATGCGAGGCTAGGCTTCTTAAGATCCACATGGATCAAGAGCCTATTAAATATGTATGAACCTGTAGGAGCATTTTATAATAGTTACTTGAGTAGATCACTGCCTCCCATCATCACCGTTAATTCTTCTTGGGCATCTTGGATGGGGTGGAAAACTGTATCCTTGTTCATGTAATCCTTTCCTTTCTCATGGCCTCAGATCTGTTCAAGTCTGGATTTACTAGGGACAACCTTATTTCTCCAAGTCTGACCCAGAGAATGTCCATTTGTGCTCTTACTTTGCTGAGACCCTTAGAATCTTGCTTGGAAACAGGTAGGGTGAATTCCTGTTGTCTTACTAAAGTGGTGCAATGGATGTCAGCTGCTTCTGTTGTGAAAAATTGAAATGCAGTTCCTTGCATCACAATTGCTTTCTCCTGAAATATTGTAAGCTGATTGTGACATATCAAGTAGCCTGTCAGTTTGAAAGAAATGTTTGTTTTTTTTTTATTTTGTTTTTTGAAGAAAGGAAACCGTTCTGCACCCCCTGTGTGAAGGACATAGTCACCCTCATCCCCTAACATTATATATACTAATTCCATGGTCATAACACTAGAGAAGAGAGAAAGTATGCCAAAACTACATACATAATTATCAGACAGTCTTTGTTTTGCTCTGATATGAGCAAGTCCATGATTTCCAAGATTTTAGGTATTGAGAATACACAGCCAAGCAATGTCAACTTTATATAGGGAGCATATATGTTTGCCAGGCCTGTAAGGGTAAGGATGCTAAGCACTGAAAGTCTACTTGGATGTTGGGCATTTATGTGACTGAGATTGCACTGGTAAAGAATACTGCACCAATCCTCTACTTAAACATCATATACACATAACTCAGGAGACCAGTTCACTACCGGATAGGCTTTGGCATCTTCTCCTTATTCCCCAAGGCACTTTCTGGCCAAGGCGATTTCCACCCCTTTGTTTGCATCACTCTGGTGTCCATGAGTTGTCTGGCTTCACCATTTATTCATTAAGTGAACCCATTTGTATCCCCTGGGACTGGGACTGCACCAGTGTTAAGTTTGAAAGTGGAGCAAAGCAGCCTGCAGCATCACATATGCTGCTTACATGCCAGAGAGGATTTTTTGGTGTGGCCTAATTGGGTGGAGCTAGTGCTGTCACATGCATCACCGCATGCAATATCAGTTCGCTCTGGCCTTCCTCAGATGCCATAGTTTCACCAGCAGTTTGTCCCGTGTCTGTTGGCACATCACTAGGGATGTCTTCATCATGGACAAACTCCCCCCCTCCCAAAACAGGTGTGATTGCAAAGTCTGTCTTTCCCATCCCTTAATCTCCAACTCCTCCAGCACATGAGAAGCTAGTTGATCTCTGTTTGTCTTGTTCATAATTGTGGCTCAATTCTGTCTATGCCATATAAGTGGGGTGCATGGAGATTTTCTGTTTGTGTGGCAAGTCGCAGCTTTTCAAATTCCTAACCAGAAAGTGTCCCCCCCTCCCCTAATTTCCCTTTGGGGCAACAAGGATGCTTTTATTCAGAAATGGTCTTCTGGTCTCTCCAGTGCTTATGTTCTATTTCCTCAGTCAGCTGGACTTCTCATAGCCAGAGTTATCTTTTCATTTCCTTTCTAGCATCACTGGATGTTTTTTCCTCTGTTCCACCATTACCTCCTGGAGAAGCCATTTGGTCTGCATCCTTTCAAGATGCTACTGTCTAATCTTTCAGTCAAACACTACCTGTAGACACACACTGTGCAACACTGACATTGTCTACTTAACTGATTGCTAATTCAGCATTTATGGATAGAGTAGTCTTTATCATTTCATGCAGTCAAAGACTTCTACTCAGAAAATTTATAAAGATAAATGAACATGTTTGCTGTTTAGACATCCACCAAGGTTTCATACCCTCTTTTCTGACCATTTTCGATTTGTACTGGACTAACTTTCTAGATGTTTAGAGTCTGGTATCAGCTGTTCTTGTATCAAAGCTCTCATCTCCATTTCTTATTTCAGAATAGATGCTAGTCTTCCATCCCTTAAAGTCTACAAAGTGATTCTATATGCACCCCCCTCCCCAAGATCCATTTCCACCTCAAGGCATGTATTTTTTTTGTTTTTGAACTTATTGCTTCTGTAGAGGTCAAATACTTGCCTGAAGACCCTTTATATAGAGACCATTACTTGGGTCAAAAGGATTTTCACCTGTAGACATTACTCCACCCTTTTCAAACTACACCTGCTACCCTCTCACAGTCTCGCATTATTTTATTTACCACAATTCTACCTGTACTCTCTTATTCATCAATAAATCTTGATTTTACTGTACCTAACCTAATATACTTGTATTACAATTTTTTCCTCTCATGCTCTCCCTGTAATTATCTGACTGTCCATGTTAGTCATAGCTTATTTTATTATTTTTATATTGTACTGTCTGTCACACACACACACACACTGATGTCAACCATATACTGCTTTGTATCTTAACCACCTGTCCTGAATTTTTGTGTTTCTTGATCTCTGCTATATGTTTACTGTTTTTATCAATTTTATTTTAGTGTGTGCTTGCTTTTACATGGAGTGTTTCTCTCTGGGTCTGTGTTAAAAAGGGACCGACTGTGTCCCTCTTGGTCAAACTTTCTTGGTAAACAAATGAATATAATAAATACAGGATCTGTAAGAGCTCCATAGTTGGTATTCCAGAAAGACCTGATGTCTCTTGGAAAAACACAGAAACAAGTTTATACTAAGATGTAAGCCTCCCCCCCTTTTTTTTGTACCGTGCTCAGACAGTGGAGAATTATCTCCTTCACTGTATGGATATCCCCACAAGTAGCTCAGATTCTACGTAGATGGAACTAAATTGTTTTGTAAAGATGCCCAACAGTCTCTTTCCTTTGGAATGAGCATAGTTGGTTGAAAGGTTTCTGAGCTTACCCATTCTAAGTGGTTAGCAGACTGCATTCAGTAATAAAACATGATATGACCCTGCTTACAGTTCATCAGTCCTGGTGTGCTAGTGCTTCAACTGTTTTTGTTGCTTTCTTCCATAATGTATTCCTCGATGATGTATGTTTGTATATTGCTGTAAGCTGGTAGTGTAGTTCCAGGTCTTCCTGAGTGACTAAAGTTACCCATAGTTCATTACTATGAGAAAGATCACACATGATGCTTAGCTAGGGACTGTATCCTGCTGTTTATGAAAGATGGGCCACATTTTACCAAATATGACAGTTATTTACTTACCATTTAAGATATGTAAAAGGAAGGACAGTCCCGTGTAACATATCCTTTCTTTGTCCCCCATCCTTGGCACATCTGATCTGGAGACTTTTCATTATGTCCTTTATTTTCTGCTGCTCACTTGTTCAGTGATTTTACTAAAGATCTGGAGAGAGAAGCCTTGTATGGTGCATGACAGGAACCGAGAAGATTCCTCATAGCCTGAGAAAGATTTACTGGAACTGGACAAGCATGTGTGGTACATAACAGGAACATTTTTGTTGTTGAGAGTTAATAGGCTCAGGCTTGTTGGCTGTTGGTGAAGCACCCTCCAAGAGGAAAAAACGCTGAGAGAAGAAGGGAGCCACTTTTGAGATTTTAAGTATTTTTTCTCTGTTTATTTGCTAAGTTTTTCTGCATAGCTGCCTAGCTTGAGCATTTTCTGGCTTGTTAAACTTGATTTCTGTATTAGTAGCTGTATTTAGAGCACAACCAAAAGCTGTTTGCTGAATTTCCTGTTTGCACTTAATTTTAAATCGTTTTTTTCTTAAAACTTGCATATTTTCTGTCCTTGACCTAGCACTCTTGTGTGGGGTCATTTACTGCACTGTTATAACTTGATATTACTTGTGAACCTCTGCTATCTCTGTAAAAACAAAAACAAAAAAAAAATCTTGCTTTGTCACACTTTTCTGAGAGTTTACAAAAGTTCAGTTACAGGCTTGCTGTTCCTGAACTGTTTGAAAGTTTCTGTGAGGCCATTTTTGCTTGGGCTGAAGGAGGGTCTCTGTGTTTATCAGTGGCAGTGACTAACATTGAGCAGCTTCCCTGCCCCCCGGAAAGGTGGTTACTGACTTGAAACTGTAGTTTTATTGGCCACTAGGGGTCATTTCCATGACTCCTTCATCTTCCTCTCTTAAAACCTAGTTGCCTCGTGGTTTGAGCGTCTTTTCAGGCTTGTTGGCTGTTGGTGAAGCACCCTCCAAGAGGAAGAAAGGCTGAGAGAAGAAGGAGCCACTTTTGAGATTTTAAGTATTTTTCTCTGTTTATTTGCTAAGTTTTTCTGCATAGCTGCCTAGCTTGAGCATTTTCTGGCTTGTTAAACTTGATTTCTGTATTAGTAGCTGTATTTAGAGCACAACCAAAAGCTGTTTGCTGAATTTCCTGTTTGCACTTAATTTTAAATCGTTTTTTCTTAAAACTTGCATATTTTCTGTCCTTGACCTAGCACTCTTGTGTGGGGTCATTTACTGCACTGTTATAACTTGATATTACTTGTGAACCTCTGCTATCTCTGTAAAAACAAAACAAAAAAAAATCTTGCTTTTTTCCCACTTTTCTGAGAGTTAAAAAGTTCAGTTACAGGCTTGCTGTTCCTGAATTGTTTGAAAGTTTCTGTGAGGCCATTTTGCTTGGGCTGAAGGAGGGTCTCTGTGTTTATCAGTGGCAGTGACTAACATTGAGCAGCTTCCCTGCCCCGGAGAGGTGGTTACTGACTTGAAACTGTAGTTTTATTGGCCACTAGGGGTCATTTCCATAACTCCTTCATCTTCCTCTCTTAAAACCTAGTTGCCTCGTGGTTTGAGCGTCTTTTCAGGCTTGTTGGCTGTTGGTGAAGCACCCTCCAAGAGGAAAAACGCTGAGAGAAGAAGGGAGCCACTTTTGAGATTTTAAGTATTTTTCTCTGTTTATTTGCTAAGTTTTTCTGCATAGCTGCCTAGCTTGAGCATTTTCTGGCTTGTTAAACTTGATTTCTGTATTAGTAGCTGTATTTAGAGCACAACCAAAAGCTGTTTGCTGAATTTCCTGTTTGCACTTAATTTTAAATCGTTTTTCTTAAAACTTGCATATTTTCTGTCCTTGACCTAGCACTCTTGTGTGGGGTCATTTACTGCACTGTTATAACTTGATATTACTTGTGAACCTCTGCTATCTCTGTAAAAACAAAACAAAAAAAAAAAATCTTGCTTTTTTCCCACTTTTCTGAGAGTTAAAAAGTTCAGTTACAGGCTTGCTGTTCCTGAACTGTTTGAAAGTTTCTGTGAGGCCATTTTGCTTGGGCTGAAGGAGGGTCTCTGTGTTTATCAGTGGCAGTGACTAACATTGAGCAGCTTCCCTGCCCCGGAGAGGTGGTTACTGACTTGAAACTGTAGTTTTATTGGCCACTAGGGGTCATTTCCATAACTCCTTCATCTTCCTCTCTTAAAACCTAGTTGCCTCGTGGTTTGAGCGTCTTTTCAGGCTTGTTGGCTGTTGGTGAAGCACCCTCCAAGAGGAAAAAACGCTGAGAGAAGAAGGGAGCCACTTTTGAGATTTTAAGTATTTTTCTCTGTATATTTGCTAAGTTTTTCTGCATAGCTGCCTAGCTTGAGCATTTTCTGGCTTGTTAAACTTGATTTCTGTATTAGTAGCTGTATTTAGAGCACAACCAAAAGCTGTTTGCTGAATTTCCTGTTTGCACTTAATTTTAAATCGTTTTTTCTTAAAACTTGCATATTTTCTGTCCTTGACCTAGCACTCTTGTGTGGGGTCATTTACTGCACTGTTATAACTTGATATTACTTGTGAACCTCTGCTATCTCTGTAAAAACAAAAACAAAAAAAAAATCTTGCTTTTTCCCACTTTTCTGAGAGTTAAAAAGTTCAGTTACAGGCTTGCTGTTCCTGAACTGTTTGAAAGTTTCTGTGAGGCCATTTTGCTTGGGCTGAAGGAGGGTCTCTGTGTTTATCAGTGGCAGTGACTAACATTGAGCAGCTTCCCTGCCCCGGAGAGGTGGTTACTGACTTGAAACTGTAGTTTTATTGGCCACTAGGGGTCATTTCCATAACTCCTTCATCTTCCTCTCTTAAAACCTAGTTGCCTCGTGGTTTGAGCGTCTTTTCAGGCTTGTTGGCTGTTGGTGAAGCACCCTCCAAGAGGAAAAACGCTGAGAGAAGAAGGGAGCCACTTTTGAGATTTTAAGTATATTTCTCTGTTTATTTGCTAAGTTTTTCTGCATAGCTGCCTAGCTTGAGCATTTTCTGGCTTGTTAAACTTGATTTCTGTATTAGTAGCTGTATTTAGAGCACAACCAAAAGCTGTTTGCTGAATTTCCTGTTTGCACTTAATTTTAAATCGTTTTTCTTAAAACTTGCATATTTTCTGTCCTTGACCTAGCACTCTTGTGTGGGGTCATTTACTGCACTGTTATAACTTGATATTACTTGTGAACCTCTGCTATCTCTGTAAAAACAAAACAAAAAAAAAAATCTTGCTTTTTCCCACTTTTCTGAGAGTTAAAAAGTTCAGTTACAGGCTTGCTGTTCCTGAACTGTTTGAAAGTTTCTGTGAGGCCATTTTGCTTGGGCTGAAGGAGGGTCTCTGTGTTTATCAGTGGCAGTGACTAACATTGAGCAGCTTCCCTGCCCCGGAGAGGTGGTTACTGACTTGAAACTGTAGTTTTATTGGCCACTAGGGTCATTTCCATAACTCCTTCATCTTCCTCTCTTAAAACCTAGTTGCCTCGTGGTTTGAGCGTCTTTTCAGGCTTGTTGGCTGTTGGTGAAGCACCCTCCAAGAGGAAAAAACGCTGAGAGAAGAAGGAGCCACTTTTGAGATTTTAAGTATTTTTCTCTGTTTATTTGCTAAGTTTTTCTGCATAGCTGCCTAGCTTGAGCATTTTCTGGCTTGTTAAACTTGATTTCTGTATTAGTAGCTGTATTTAGAGCACAACCAAAAGCTGTTTGCTGAATTTCCTGTTTGCACTTAATTTTAAATCGTTTTTCTTAAAACTTGCATATTTTCTGTCCTTGACCTAGCACTCTTGTGTGGGGTCATTTACTGCACTGTTATAACTTGATATTACTTGTGAACCTCTGCTATCTCTGTAAAAACAAAAACAAAAAAAATCTTGCTTTTTCCCACTTTTCTGAGAGTTAAAAAGTTCAGTTACAGGCTTGCTGTTCCTGAACTGTTTGAAAGTTTCTGTGAGGCCATTTTTGCTTGGGCTGAAGGAGGGTCTCTGTGTTTATCAGTGGCAGTGACTAACATTGAGCAGCTTCCCTGCCCCCGGAGAGGTGGTTACTGACTTGAAACTGTAGTTTTATTGGCCACTAGGGGTCATTTCCATAACTCCTTCATCTTCCTCTCTTAAAACCTAGTTGCCTCGTGGTTTGAGCGTCTTTTCAGGCTTGTTGGCTGTTGGTGAAGCACCCTCCAAGAGGAAAAACGCTGAGAGAAGAAGGAGCCACTTTTGAGATTTTAAGTATTTTTCTCTGTTTATTTGCTAAGTTTTTCTGCATAGCTGCCTAGCTTGAGCATTTTCTGGCTTGTTAAACTTGATTTCTGTATTAGTAGCTGTATTTAGAGCACAACCAAAAGCTGTTTGCTGAATTTCCTGTTTGCACTTAATTTTAAATCGTTTTTTCTTAAAACTTGCATATTTTCTGTCCTTGACCTAGCACTCTTGTGTGGGGTCATTTACTGCACTGTTATAACTTGATATTACTTGTGAACCTCTGCTATCTCTGTAAAAACAAAAACAAAAAAAAATCTTGCTTTTTCCCACTTTTCTGAGAGTTAAAAGTTCAGTTACAGGCTTGCTGTTCCTGAACTGTTTGAAAGTTTCTGTGAGGCCATTTTGCTTGGGCTGAAGGAGGGTCTCTGTGTTTATCAGTGGCAGTGACTAACATTGAGCAGCTTCCCTGCCCCGGAGAGGTGGTTACTGACTTGAAACTGTAGTTTTATTGGCCACTAGGGGTCATTTCCATAACTCCTTCATCTTCCTCTCTTAAAACCTAGTTGCCTCGTGGTTTGAGCGTCTTTTCAGGCTTGTTGGCTGTTGGTGAAGCACCCTCCAAGAGGAAAAACGCTGAGAGAAGAAGGAGCCACTTTTGAGATTTTAAGTATTTTTCTCTGTTTATTTGCTAAGTTTTTCTGCATAGCTGCCTAGCTTGAGCATTTTCTGGCTTGTTAAACTTGATTTCTGTATTAGTAGCTGTATTTAGAGCACAACCAAAAGCTGTTTGCTGAATTTCCTGTTTGCACTTAATTTTAAATCGTTTTTTCTTAAAACTTGCATATTTTCTGTCCTTGACCTAGCACTCTTGTGTGGGGTCATTTACTGCACTGTTATAACTTGATATTACTTGTGAACCTCTGCTATCTCTGTAAAAACAAAAACAAAAAAAAAATCTTGCTTTTTCCCACTTTTCTGAGAGTTAAAAAGTTCAGTTACAGGCTTGCTGTTCCTGAACTGTTTGAAAGTTTCTGTGAGGCCATTTTGCTTGGGCTGAAGGAGGGTCTCTGTGTTTATCAGTGGCAGTGACTAACATTGAGCAGCTTCCCTGCCCCGGAGAGGTGGTTACTGACTTGAAACTGTAGTTTTATTGGCCACTAGGGGTCATTTCCATAACTCCTTCATCTTCCTCTCTTAAAACCTAGTTGCCTCGTGGTTTGAGCGTCTTTTCAGGCTTGTTGGCTGTTGGTGAAGCACCCTCCAAGAGGAAAAACGCTGAGAGAAGAAGGGAGCCACTTTTGAGATTTTAAGTATTTTTTCTCTGTTTATTTGCTAAGTTTTTCTGCATAGCTGCCTAGCTTGAGCATTTTCTGGCTTGTTAAACTTGATTTCTGTATTAGTAGCTGTATTTAGAGCACAACCAAAAGCTGTTTGCTGAATTTCCTGTTTGCACTTAATTTTAAATCGTTTTTCTTAAAACTTGCATATTTTCTGTCCTTGACCTAGCACTCTTGTGTGGGGTCATTTACTGCACTGTTATAACTTGATATTACTTGTGAACCTCTGCTATCTCTGTAAAAACAAAAACAAAAAAAATCTTGCTTTTTCCCACTTTTCTGAGAGTTAAAAAGTTCAGTTACAGGCTTGCTGTTCCTGAACTGTTTGAAAGTTTCTGTGAGGCCATTTTTGCTTGGGCTGAAGGAGGGTCTCTGTGTTTATCAGTGGCAGTGACTAACATTGAGCAGCTTCCCTGCCCCGGAGAGGTGGTTACTGACTTGAAACTGTAGTTTTATTGGCCACTAGGGGTCATTTCCATAACTCCTTCATCTTCCTCTCTTAAAACCTAGTTGCCTCGTGGTTTGAGCGTCTTTTCAGGCTTGTTGGCTGTTGGTGAAGCACCCTCCAAGAGGAAAAACGCTGAGAGAAGAAGGGAGCCACTTTTGAGATTTTAAGTATTTTTCTCTGTTTATTTGCTAAGTTTTTCTGCATAGCTGCCTAGCTTGAGCATTTTCTGGCTTGTTAAACTTGATTTCTGTATTAGTAGCTGTATTTAGAGCACAACCAAAAGCTGTTTGCTGAATTTCCTGTTTGCACTTAATTTTAAATCGTTTTTTCTTAAAACTTGCATATTTTCTGTCCTTGACCTAGCACTCTTGTGTGGGGTCATTTACTGCACTGTTATAACTTGATATTACTTGTGAACCTCTGATATCTCTGTAAAAACAAAACAAAAAAAAAAAATCTTGCTTTTTCCCACTTTTCTGAGAGTTAAAAAGTTCAGTTACAGGCTTGCTGTTCCTGAACTGTTTGAAAGTTTCTGTGAGGCCATTTTGCTTGGGCTGAAGGAGGGTCTCTGTGTTTATCAGTGGCAGTGACTAACATTGAGCAGCTTCCCTGCCCCGGAGAGGTGGTTACTGACTTGAAACTGTAGTTTTATTGGCCACTAGGGGTCATTTCCATAACTCCTTCATTTGTCCTCAGAGGAGTGGTTTAGGGCAGTGACTTGTGGTTTGTTGGCCAATTTGGGTCATTTCCTGTCTTTTCCAGCCCCTGCTATAAAGCACGCTTTAGCGATTTAGCCGATTTAGCCGATTTAGAAGCGGAGTTGCCACTGTTGCACACTAGGGCAGCGCCGGTTAAGCAGGTTTAAACTATTCGGGCTACCTAAAGTCCACTCTTCAAATTTTCCCTTAAAACTACCTTCCTCGAACTATACTACTGATCTAATCAGCGTATCCTATAATTAAAAGATCATCTCTACTTGACTCCAAGTAGACTATTCTCTATCTGTTAATCGTAGCACTTGCTCCTACAGTACTTATTACCTTGATACGGCACTCTTGTCATAGATAGTACCCCAAAAAGGCAACCGCCCATTTCGCGGTCACCCACGGCCCCGGGAATGTTTTTTAAGTTTTATGTCTATTCCTTCTAGCATGTCGAGGGATCAGTTGCTAGTGTCCTCTCCTGCTCAGCTGGTGAACCTTGGAATATTGAGGCAATGTTACAATTGCCTCATGTACACAGACAACCCTCTCCTCCTCCCACAAAACACAAATACATGCGAGAGATGCAACTATACGGCCAAACTGGAGGCTGAGCTCTCTCAACATATGACTGGCAAGACCAGTCAGGAGGAGAAGGTTACCACACACACTATAGACCCAGTCTCACATATTACCATTACAACCTCAAATCATACACATAAACACACAAAGACATACTCGGAGGCTCTGATCAAAATCTACCAAAACAGCAGAGGCCACCAAAGCAGACACCCAAACAACCACCACCTCAGAACACAACACCTGCAACACATAGACCTCACAGTCAGAGTGTCAAACAGTCACAGCCCTTAAGGCCAAACACAATGCCAGACACACTAGTCATTGGTGACTCCATAGTCAGACACACTGGCGTCCCGCCACCAGACTGAGTAAGGAGAAGGTCACAGTAAGCTGCCTGTCGGGCGCTAGAATCCGCCACATAACGCAAGCACTCAGGTCTCTCAACAGCAGGTACAAATATGATTCAGTCATTGTCCACGCTGGTGTAAACGACCTGAGACGCACCTCCTTGGACTACATGAAAAGAGACATTGAGGAGCTCTCTGATTATGTAGCCCAGACAGGTATGACCCTGACCTTGAGCAGTATCCTACCTTCACCAAGAATGATGCCACAATACAGAGATAAGATGATCAGCTTTAACAATTGGCTTAAACACTGGTGTCATTCAAAGGGGATCCAGTGTCTGTCTGCCTGGGATGACATGCTGGACAAGCCACGCTGCTTCGCAAGGGACGGCTTGCACCTGTCACCCTGGGATTCGGATATTGGCAAAGGCTCTTGCCACCCCATAGTGCCTTTTTAGGCAAGGCTCAAATTCTAAACCTACCACCCTAGAACACAAAAAGGAAAAACTAAGGGTAATGCTGCTCAATGCCAGAAGTCTAAATCTCAAAATGCACGCACTCGAGGCCCTTCTCAGTATGGAGAACATCGATGTCTGTGCTGTGACAGAAACCTGGTTCAAGGCTCCTGAGAGCACCCCAGCGCTATCAGGTTTTATCTCCTATCATGTGTTCCGGCCCCAAAATCTGGACAATACCAAGAAAGGAGGGGGGTATCCATATTCATCAAGGACACCCACACCTCAAGACTGGTGGCAACGCACGATGCATCGGAGACCATCCAGGTGCAATTAACCATAGGCAAGACTGCTCTGCAAATTGTAGCATGTTACAGGCCACCCTCACAAACTCAGGAACCTCACATGGCCTTCCTGAAAACACTAGAGGGGATAAATGTATCACCAAACACCATCATACTAGGTGACTTCAATTACCCTAATATAGACTGGGAACACTACTCAAGCCCAAACACCCTAGCCCAAAAGTTCCTGGAATTCATAAACTCAAATGCCATGGAACAACTAGTCACCATCCCCACAAGAGGAGATAACATACTTGATCTCATCATCACGAACATGGGAGCACAATGTTCAACACCGGAGGTGTACCCCTCACTGGTGAGATCAGACCACAAACTAATCTCGCTGGAGGTCCTCATCCCACCCCACCTGAAATAAAAAGACCACAGTAAAGAACTTCTCAAAAGCCGACTTCACACTTCTAAAGACTAGTGTGGTCTCCTTTAAGGCCCCGAGCCGGGCGGAAAACAGTACTCAAGCCGCTGAATCACTTACAAATGCCTTCTACCAGCACCTGCAGGACTGCATGGATAAGGCAATCCCAAGCAAAACAAAGACTCTTTGTACCAAAGGCAAGCGTCCAGTCTGGTGGACCCCAGCCATAAACAAACTCTACAACAAAAGGAGGAAGCTACTACAAGATAGAGCAAAATCCTTAAAAGGTAAGACACCCTTGATCACTATAAGTAAAAACTAAGAGCTCTCATAAAATCATCCAAAGCAAATTTCAAGAGAAAAATAGCTAAAGACTCAAAAGACAATCATAAGGCCTTCTTTAGCTATGTTAGAAACCTGGGAGGAAACTCCCAGATATGCTCAGAGCTAGTTCAAAATGATGTGAAGATTACTGATCCTACAGACATTGCCAACATACTGGCTGACAGGTTCAGTGCAAACTTCTCCCCGCCCCACAGGAGAGATGTCTATACCAAGCGATTGCAGGCCCCCAAACATCCCCAGCGCCCAACTGAGAACTGCTCTCTCCAAACCAAAAAACACAGCATCCATGGGACCTGATGGTGTCCCCGGCTGTGTGCTCCATGAACTCAATGAGGAATTAAACCCACAGCTAGGACAGCTGTTTAATCAAAGTCTTACCTCTGGATACGCATTACCCAGGAGTGGCGCACTGCAACTGTGGTACCACTTCACAAAGGCGGTGCCTCCACCGACCCTGGAAATTACCGCCCATTAGCTTGACAAGCCTTATCTGCAAAGCCATGGAGAGGATCATAATGGACCTCATAAATAAAGACATAGGGAATTTGCAGACTTTGGATCCAACCCAGTTTGGCTTTGTCAAAGGCAGATCATGCCTTTTAAACTTGGTTGACTTTTTGAAACAGTCACCAAAGCCATTGATGAGGGAAAGGCAGTCCATACAGCCTACCTCGATCTGGCTAAGGCCTTGATACAATACCCCATTCGGGTATCATTGAAAAACTCATCAGCTTAAATGTCAACCCATACATCACAAGATGGGTTGCAAACTGGCTGAGTGACAGAACCCACAGGGTCAGAGCTGCTGGCGCCATGTCAGACTCAAAGCCTGTCACAAGTGGTGTCCCACAGGGCTCAGTCCTGGGCCCACTCTTGTTTGGCATCTACTTTTCCAGTACAAGCAAACACAGGAGGGTTATGGCTGACAAAGTTTGCAGATGACTGCAAACTGGGCCATAGTAGAAAACACATCTGACACAGATATCCTTCAGAAGGGTCTCACAGAAACGGATAACTGGTGCCAGAGCCACGGCCTAAAGTTAAATGCCAAAAATGCATAGTCATACCCTTCGGGAAAAACAAGGTTACCCCTAGCTACCAAATAGGTGGCAATCCACTGAGCACAGAAGAAGTTATCAGGGACCTGGAGACCCAGGTTGATAGTAGTCTGTCATTCGACACCCATGTAGCTAAAGTAGTTAGGAAGACCTTCTACATTGCCCACCTTATCATGAAGGGATTCTCATCTAGATCAAGGGAGGTCATAGTCTCCCTTTACTCATCACTCATCAGACCAATGATTGAGTACAATGCCCCATTCGAATGTATCTGACCCGACACTTGCAGCAGCTGGAGAGGCCACAAAAGTTCCTCACCAAAAGGATAAAGGGTCTCAAAAATCTGTCCTATGCTGCCCGACTGAAAGAACTCCAACTCTATTCAGTCTTACCGCTTGCTCAGAGGTGACCTTTGCCTAACATACAAGGCCATGTCAAACCCAGATTTGATGAATATGCTTCACCTCAAAAATCTAGATCCATCAGAGCCACAAGGGCGGGAGACTTAAACCTTGACACGGCTATTAATAGGACGTGCTGGAGGGATAGATTCATCACCCAAAGACTCCCTATGCTGTGGAACAAAATCCCGGTACATGTGAGGCAGAGCACCTCGCTGGCCTTGTTCAAGAGAAATCTTGACCAATGGATGGGAGATCGCAGATATACCCCAGGGATTACCTCAGTGTCACTGCTCGACAGAGGCACAGCAAAATAATGGGTATAGTTCCCCATACTAAAGGGGTGGCGTAAGCCACAAAACGATGGGCTAGGCTTGTAAATGCCCTCGGGCAGATAGCCTAGTATGAACCTATGAACCTATGAACCTAAAAAGAAGGGGGACTTTCTGAAAGAAAGTGAGAGCATATGCAACAGATTTATCCACAGAGGTTATCCAGTGGAGAAGCCTATATCTGTGCAGAAAAGAGGCAAGAGTTTCAAGAATTTTTTTTCAGAGAAACTTAAGCTTACCATTGAATAGCATTGTAAAAACAGGGATGTTCAAACGTCTTGTGTAATTTTTGTAATTATTTATACACTGGAATAGAAGAAATAAGGGTGAACAACATGCTGATTAAAATCGGAGACAGATTTACTTGTAAATGTAAGTTTGTTGTATATTTAGCTGTGTGTATGCCCTGTCAGTCATTTTATGTTGGTAGAGCAACCACAGAGCTTTACAAGAGAATATATGAGCACAAATATGTAATATCCACTGGTAATGACAAAAAGTGGTTTAAGCAAGCATTATATTTCATTCAAATGTAAAGTGGATTTTAAATGTATTGTATTAGATTATGTTGCAAGGTATTACAATAAGTTTGATGCTAAGGAAGAATTAGGGTGGAAAGAATATTTATGGCAAGTTAAACGTAATACTTGTTATCCACCAGGATCAAACAACAGAGAAGATTTTGTTGCTTTCCTGAAACACAAAGGGTTAAAGCACTAAACTATTTTAATCACATTACTAGGTGTTATATAAATGCTTGTTGATGCTAAATGTATTCAGTCTGAAGAAGGTTAGAGATGAAAGCGCTAACTGGATACTTGTCATTTTATTGTTTTTATTTTGTGACTATTAAACAAGTTCTGGGTTTTCCTATTCAGCTGTATTTGTTTTTTCATTTTTAACTTTTGATGTTCAACAAACACACACCATCTTACTGGCATTTGGGTAGTAGTAGCCTACTACCCTGCTCTGGCACTCTACTAAAGCTCAGAGTCCCTGCCACTGCCTGTTTGTAGGTATGATGAACCATTCACCTGAAATCACCTGGCAGTAGAGGGACTGCCTTACAAACCCACAGACATGACCCTTTCAGTTGTCTAGTGCCATAGTAAGAGAAGTATTTCTTGGATATTTTCAGTTGCTGGGCGTAGATAAGAAACTCGTTTGGGTTTTTATTTCCTTCTCACGCATTTTTTTTTAATCAGAGCTTGAATAGTGTGTTCTGTGGTTTTGACCATTTTTTTTTCTGAATAGACATGTATATGCTTGGGTTTTTACTTTGTATTTAAGGCTTATTTTGTTTATTAAAACTTGGTTGTTCATTTATGGGGACTTTTTTACCCTTCTAATGTGCTACATTGCCATTTGTGAACATTTAGATGAGTTTCTGTACTAAGGCTGTTTTACTACAGTTCCTCTAATTACTTCTTGGTTCCAGAGCTGCCAGTTAATCTCGTTAAATTAAAAGCTTTGTTTATAAGTTTTGACAGGAAAACTTACTGATATTGCAGTTTTTGAGGTGATTAAGCACACTCAAGCAGCTCTGCAGTCTGTGGCTACCACCCCACCCATACAGTCTAAGAATGAATCAGTACTGCAAAACTAAACAAGGATATACATTTTGATCCTGAAGAGCAGGAGAACATTCAAATACTCTGTAGTCTGCGGCTACCACTCCACCCATACAGTCTAAGAAGGACTCAGTACTGCAAAACTAAACAAGGGTATGCATTTTGAGCCTGAAGAGTAGGGTCCATCCACCCAAGCAGTCTACTTGTATGTGTTATGATAGTGAAGCTTTAACATTAGCAGTGTTACTTGGTAGTCCTTAGCTTGCTAATAAAACTGACTGTTGTAGCTTTGTGTCCCCCCAGCTAGTGCAGTAATCCTAACTGTCCAGTAGACAGTATACATTTAATTCAGACCCTTCCTATTCTCTGTGACTAAATTAAACCTCAAGCAGCCCTCTCAGTGCTGTCTGCCTTAGTTTGTATCACTTGAGCCCCACCTGTTTATTTATATCTCTATACATTCCCCTTCATTGCTAATGTATCTCCCTACTCTAATCTGTGCGCAAACTGGCTACTAATAAGCAAGTCAATGTGAAGACACACTCCCAACCTTAATAAACTTTGCTCTCTCTTCTCTCCTTCACTTTACAAGTAGAGTTTGAATTATTACTCACCCCCTCTGAGGCCTTCACTGATAGATTTCCACTGCTTGCCTCTCCAGTTTGGCTGGCTTCTTTGCATTGCACCTGGTTTACACCTCTTGTGCTATCCCCCTCCCCCAATAATAAGTCTATATTAGATTCCTGCTGTGCATGGAGCCATCTTTAAATTGCTAGTCTCCCACAGGACACAAGTGCTCTTCAGCACTTGAATTCTGCTTGCTGGTAAGCCATTAGACCTCAGGAATTTGTTTAAGTGTTCAGATTTGTAAAGTAACACTTACTTTTTGCTGCCCATTACTTTTGTCCTGGTGGGCTCAGCCCCACTCTTTTCACCCTCGCTAACACTTGGGCTCTCTCCACTCCCCTGGCCCCAATTTCCACCCACCCTCACTACTTCTACGGTTATAGTAATCCCAACCACACCCACACTTCAGCCTCACATCACCTCCACCAATCACAGCTCCTCAAGTCAGATCACATTACACCACACCCACTTACTCCACCACACAGTACTCCCAACCACTCACATTCCATCTTGGCATTATTACATCACCCCACACTACTTACCCATCCACATATACTGCAACCCTAAAATTCCTATCTACACCTCCACCTAGAGCCAACTTCAAATTTATAACCATGACTATCACACAACTAAGTCTAGTCTGTCTTCTCATAATTCTCCACAAGTTATCACTCTAGCAATATCCCTAAATGTAGTAGCACAACACTATATTATGTACTCTCATATACAGACACTGCACATTATAATAATATCTGCCCACAGTTGTTTAAGAACTACATAACTAACCAATTCAAAACTAAATACATATGCTCTCATTCCTTCTCCAAAAAAAATACAATACTTTCTCACACTCATCACCAAACACAAATATCAGTATCACCATTTCAACACCAGCCTCACCATATGTGGGGACATTCACCCCAACCCAGGCCCAAATTCATCCTGTCCAACACAAACTTCTCCAACCCAATTATCAGAACATAATACCCCCACTATCTTCTTCCCTGGGCAAGTCAACAACATCAGCAAAACCAACCATCTCTTAATGCTAAATATTAATATTAGAAGTATCAAAAATAAAGTAACTGAACTCCAGGCCACAATAGCACACTACTCCCCAGACATAGTTGCTTTAACAGAAACCTGACTAAATAAAAACATAACTAACTCAGAAGTTCTCCCTACCGGCTACAATATCATTAGACAAGTCAGACCACTTCGTAAAGGGAGTGGAACTACCTTACTGTACAAGTCCAACTTAACTTTATGTCAAATACCAAACTCCTACCCCTCCCCCAATAATTGGGATATACTTATCTCACAACTTCAACTTCACCCTCAAAAGATCATCACCATGACTGTGATCTATATTCCACCTGGTAGTACACCTGCTAGCCTTGAAGACTTCTTCTAATCCTGGTGTTCTTCCACATACTCACAAGAAACCCTTATTGTGGGGGATTTCAACCTAGATTGGTTCACCTGTATATCAGAACCACCAAGTAATCTAATAAATCTCAATGACTACCAGCAGCTAGTCCAAATTCCAACTAGATGTGATAAAAAATCTAAAAGGGAATCCATCCTTGACTGGGTCCTAACTAACAACCCCACTTTGTACCCCCACACGGGCAGTCTCCCAGATGCCTTAAGTGACCACAACACAGTATACATTATACATAGTAGAAGCCTATGCAAAATCACTAACTATAAATCCACTAGAAACACAAACATTTCTCTTGTGAGGTCTTCAATACTCTACTCTATAACTATGACTGGATCCCCGTAAAAACCCTCCCACTTGACTAGGCTGTAGCATATTTCAACAAAACATTTCTACAACACCTAGACACTCTCTCTCCATTGCGCAAAAATCAAGGTTAGAACCTCTACAAACCCCTGGCTCAGTAAAGAAACCAAAGAAATCCTCAAGTCCAGAGACACTGCCTGGCTTTACTATCAAAAAAGCAAAGAAACACAAAGCCTAACTAGGTGTCAAGAACTGCGCAATCGTGCAAAAAAATGCATTAGGCTGGACAAAAAAATCCTACTACATGGCATTACAAACTAAATACCAACACAATCCCCCAAAATTTTGGAAAAATGTATACCAGCTGCTAAAACTCACCCAAAGGGCTACCCCCAAACCAAACACCCCTGACACTAAAGTTCCCATCAAAACACAATTCAACTCCCGCTTTGTGAACTAAATTCTTTCCTTATTATCGCAGGACAATTCCAACCTCGCTATCCCCTCAACACAAATAATACTAATATAAGCTTTACCCTCAAAACATTTTCCACCATCTCAATCAAAAGCATGCTCTCCAAACTAAAAACCTCGTCAACAGCAGCCGACCTACTCCCCAGCTGTATCTTGAAACTCACAGCAGATGCTATTGCTATCCCAGTCTCCATTCTCATAAACAGATCAGTTGTTGAACACTATGTGCCCAAACTCTGGAAAATATCCTATGTTACACCCGTACATAAAGGTAGTACCTCCACTGAACTTAATAACTATAGACCCATTGCTATTCTCTCTCCCCTGGCCAAAATCCTAGAAAAAATGCATCCATACCCAGGTGTTAAATATCTCCTAGACAACATCATCCTGTCACCTACTCAACATGGTTTCAGACCTGCTCATAGTACCACTACAGCCCTCCTCTGCTTCACAAACACAATAAACCATCTCAAAAACGAAGGCCTGCAGGTGTCAACTCTTTTTTTGGATATTTCCAAAGCATTTGACACAGTCTCACACCAACTCCTGCGAAACAAACTAAACCAGTATCACCTATCAAATTCCACTCTTACCTGGTTCCAAAGCTACTTAACTGACCGGTACCAGTCTGTGAAATGGAAAAATCCTCTCTCTCCTCAGCTGCCCATAACTATAGGAATCCCACAGGGTTCTATCTTAGGACCACTACTGTTCACACTCTTCACAAATTACCTCCATACCTCCACACAGCATGCATCTGTCATTCAGTATGCAGATGATACTGCCTTAATCTGTGTTGCACAAAATATTCCCATCCTTCTGCAAACAACTCATCTAGCATTCTGTAACATTGAAAACTACCTTACCAAAGCCCAACTTATCCTTAAACCAAAGAAAACTCAGCTTATGGTTATAACCAGTTCTAACAAAAAACCCACTGATAAGTCAATTCACTATCTACTCTGCAAATGGTACTCCATTCGCTCCAGTGGCAGAGGCTAAGCTATTGGGAATAACCATAGACTCCCACACAAAAAAAATTTGATAGTCATCTCAACTTAACTGTTACAAAAGTACATGCCAAACTTGGATCACTCTACTGTTTCAAACCGTTTCTTACCAACAACACAAGATCAGCCATTGCTTGCTTCCATCTTCTATCCACCCTACTCTATGCATCTCCCATTCTGACTAATCTCAACAAAACTGAACTAAGCAAAATGGAAGCCTGCTATAACAGAATTGCCCACTTTGCAGCATATTGCTCATATAGAACTCATCACTGTACTGCTTTGAGCCAGCTGCACTGGCTTGAATTGCCCAACCTCCTAACCTGCAATCAGCTCTGCCTCTGTCACTCTATCTGTTATCTCCCCAATAAGTGTCCTGCCCTCAAAAACCTAGTATAACATCATTCAGCCAAAAGGCCTCTTATATCATCAAGCAAACTACTACTAGAAGTCAACCAACAGCTATAATAGCTTTGGAGACGCACTATATAGTAGTTCAGTGGCAAAAAAATGGAACTCTCTCCCCACTAGCATAAAAACACATCGTCCATAGCCTCCTTTAAAAACCTCATTAGGCAACATCTCAAGCAAAGCTGGCAGTGCAGTGACTGCTCCCCAGGCTAGTGAAAGCAGATAAGGTACATATACTAGGCCTAGAGTACTTGAAAACAGTTTTTACTCTTACTCACAAACACTGGTTAATGAGCAATGTATGCACTGTACCTGTGTACTATGTATGTATTCTACCTATGTTCCAAATTTCAGCGGTACACCACAAATCTATTAATTTTCTTTATTTAAATTAATGTTTTCTTGTTTATTCTCTCCAGAGTAACTGCTGATGTGCTGCATACCACTATAAAAACATGTCTATTGTAATTTGTGTGTATACTTCTGTCTAAATATCTAAATGTATCTGTAATTATTTTTCTGTGTGGAGCTTTTCTCGCTGGGCCTATGCTGAAAAAGGGCGTTTTCAGCTCAGCCAGACACTCCTGGTTAACAAATGTAAAATTAAAAATAAATAAATTAGAGAATTCTAAATGATTTTTTTCATTTAAATCACAATTTTGATGCCATTTTGTTTGTTGAACATTTCCGACATTGATTTTTCATAAGTTTATGCTTTATTCCTTGTCTAATATTGTTTTAGTCTATATCTCTTCATTTGGACTGAAACTAAGTCTTTTTTTCAACAATGTGCATGCATTTTGGCTGTAACTGTGTTGATGAAACTTCTGTCATTTTATTCAGTGCAGTGCTCAGAATAGTAACCCTGCAAATATAGACTTCAGATTGATATTTATAGGGAGAGTAGTGGAATTTTCTACTGACTGACTGTGCAGTCATTATTTGGTAGACCTCTGGCTATTTTTTTTTGTCCTTTGACTTGATGGACATTGATTTGATCTCCCCAACTACCCTTTGTGCATCTAAAAAAAACTTAAAGGTAAATCAAGAAATATGCCTTATCCTATAGCTTGTGACTCCGAAGTAGCCTTAGGCAGGTTATTTGACCACTCACTGCCTTTTATCTGTAGGTCTTCTGGTTTGGTGTAGTACCACAACTGACAAGAAGAGTGTCAGATGCATCCTTTGAGTCTGTACCATTGTCTGGTTCAGGTGCGGGAGAACCAAACATTAGGTAAGGAGGACATCAGGGGTACAGAATCTGTTGCCATTGTTGATGGAACCCCCACCCCACTAGTGTAGTGCATGCAAGAAAAGAAACAGAAGAACCATAATGTTACAGGGAAAAAGTCTCTTGGTGGCTATGGCTAGATCCATTATTCAGGCTATTGATTATGGGGTTAATACCTGGGTTATGAGTAACTCTAACTCTCCCACCCCTGGCTCAGCCATCCCAGGATTCTGATTTTGAAGGGGATCTGGAATCTGAGGTTTCGGCAGTGTAAGCCTGACCAGTCAGTTTCCTCTGAAGACAAACTGGTTCAGAAACTGAAGTAGATGTTTTCTTTGCTCCCAACCGAATGCCTCTCTAAATGTAGCCAGCATTTATGAAAATCATCAGCTGCCCTCGAGATTATAGGTTCATAGGTAGGTACTAGGCTATTGGCCCTAGAGCCCATACAAGCCTAGCCAAAAAATGTACCCTGGCTTTCACCACCCAAGAAAATTATTTTCCTGTGCCCCTGTCGAGCAGAGCCACAGAAGTGATCCCTGGGGTGAATTTCCCATTTCCCATCCAAGCATCAAGATTTTTCTTGAAGAGTGCTAATGAGGAGCTCTGTTTGACATAGATAGGTAGTCTGTTCCAGAGTATGGGAAGTCTCTGGAACAGGAATCTATCCCTCCAGCATGTTCTGTTTATTGTGGTGACAAGGTTAAGGTCCCTAGAGCGTGTAGCTCGGAGGGATTGGGATTTCTTTAAGTGGAGCATGTCCAACAGCTCTGGGTTTGACACAGCTTTGTATGTTAGCCAGAGATTGCCCCTGAGTAGGCGATATGCGATGGAGTAAAGCTGTAGTTTTTTGAGACGGTCTGCATAGGGCATCTGTTTGAGGCCAGTAATCCTCTTTGTGAGGTATTTCTGTGGTCTTTCCAGTTGTTGCAGATGTCTTGTGAGATACATACCAAAAGGGGCGTTGTACTCTATAATGGGTCTAATGAGTGATGAGTAGAGGGAAACAATGACCTCTTTTTTTCTGGATGAGAATCGTTTTGTGATGAGATGAGCCACGTAGAAGGATTTCCTGACCACTGTGGCAATGTGATTATCAAAGGAGAGACTACTGTCCACCTGTGTCCCAAGGTCTCATCACATTTTCGGCATTAAGTAGACTACCAGCTATGTGGTAGTTCATGGGTACAGAGTTTTTACCAAAGGGGATGACAATACACTTTTTGGCATTGAGCTTCAGGCCATGGCTTTGACACCAGGTATCTGTCTCAGTGAGGCCCTTTTGTAGTTTGTCCACATCGTTAGGAGTTTCGATTATGGCTCCTAGATTGTAGTCATCTGCAAACTTTGTTAGCCAAAGACATTCTGTGTTGGCCTGCACTTCAGAGAAGTAGATACCAAACAGGAGAGGACCCAGGACTGAACCCTGTGGTACTCCACTTGTCACTAGTCTGATGTTGGATTTGGAATCCGCTACTTTCACAATGTGGGTTCTGTCCGTGAGCCATTTGGCAACCCGTCTTGTGACATAGGGATTTATACCTAGTTTAGTGAGCTTATCTATAATTCCAGAGTGGGGGATGGAGTCGAAAGCCTTGGGGAGATCTAGATAAGCTGTGTGAACCATTTTACCCTCATCTATGGCTTTGGTGACTGCTTCAAAGAAGTCAATCAGGTTTAGGAGACATGATCTGGCTTTTACAAATCCAAACTGAGTAGGGTCCAGAGTTTGGAGATTACCAATGTCTTTGTTTATGAATTCCACGATGATACATTCCATGGCCTTGCAGACCAGGCTCGTCAGGCTAATGGGGTGGTAGTTCCCGGGGTCCATCGTGGCTCCCCCTTTGTGGAGTGGGATAACTGTCGCGGTGCGCCATTCGGTGGGTACAAAACCTGAGGTGAGGCTATGATTGAACATGGTACTTAGGTAGGGTGCCAGTTCATTCTGTAGTTCGTGTAGAACGTAGCCTGGGATATTGTCAGGTCCCATGGATGCTGTGTTCTTGGTTTTGGAGAGTGTTTTTTTTACCTGTGCAGCCGTGATTATAGGAACTTTGCATTCTTCCGGTATAGAGATGGGCCCTCTAGGGGGTGAGAGGGTGGTAAAGTTAGCACTGAACCTATCTGCTAGGATGTTGGCAATATCAGTTGGTTCTGTATATTTAGTGCCATTATGCTGTAACTCAGAGCAGATCTGAGTGTTCCCATTTAGATTCTTGACATAGCTATAGAATGCTTTGTGGTTGTCTTTAGAGTCAGTGGCAATTTTGTTTTCGTAACTAGCTTTGGAGGATTTTATGAGGGATCTCAGCTTCTTACTGAGGTTGACCAGGGAGTTCCTCCAGTCATGGGATTTTACTCTTTTTTGCAGCAGTTTCTTTCTTCTGTTGTAGAGTTTGTTTATGGCAGAGGACCACCAGATTGGCTTCCTTTTTTTTGAGGATAACATCTTGGTTCTATTAGGGATAGCATGATCCATGCACTCGTGTAAGTGCTTATAAAGTGCATTTGTGTAGGATTTGGCAGTCATACCTCTATTGTCCATCTGCATGGGTGTCATGAAGTTTGCCACTTCTGTCTTAAGAAGTGTGAAGTTGGCTTTTGAGAAGATTTTTACGATGGTTTCCCTAATTGGGGCTGGGGGTGGGATGTGGATATCTAGGCTGATTAGATTGTGGTCGGATCTGACCAACGAGGAATTGACCTCTAGTGTGGAACACCGGTTTCCCGTGTTGGTAATGACCAGGTCTAGGATATTGCTGCCCCTGGTGGGGGTGTGAATAAGTTGATCCAAGGCGTTGGAATTTATGAATTCTAGAAAACGTTGAGCAAAAGAGTTGGTACATGAGTAGTTTTCCCAGTTAATGGTGGGGTAGTTGAAATCACCCATTATTAGGGTGTTGGGTTGTACCCTAATACTTTCCAGTGTATCAAGAAATGAGGAGTGTGAATCCTGGGGCATGGTGGGGGGTCTGTAGCAAGCTACAATTTGGATTGCGGTCTTGCCCAGAGTTAGTTGCACTTGGATAATCTCGGATGCATTATGCTGTGCAACTAGCCTGGAGGTGTGGATATCCTTAATGAACATGGACATGCTTCCGCCTTTAGTGCTTCTTTCTGGGTTAGGTGGCCGAAAGGTGTGGTATGAATTGAAGCCTGGTAATGCAGGGGTGCTCTCTGGAGCTTTGAACCAGGTCTCTGTCACTGCACAGATGTCAATGTTCTCCATTTTAAGGAGTGCCTCGAGTGAGTGCATTTTGAGGTTTAGACTTCTAGCATTGAGTAGCATTACCCTCAGATTTTGCTTGCTTGTACCTGTTACGGTGGTGAATTTGTCATTTGAACCTTGCCTAAAAAGGCACTATAGGGGTGGCAAGAGCCTTAGCCAGTATCCGGAATCCTAAGGGTGACAGGTGCAGGCCATCTCTGGCAAAGCATCGTGGACTGTCGATCATGTCGTCCCAGGTAGACAATTACTGGATCTCCTTAGAATGACACCAGAAGCTTAGCCAATTGTTGAAGTCAATCATTTTGTCCTTGTACTGTGGTATCATTCTGGGTGATGGCAGGATGCTACTCAGGGTTAGGGTCATACCTGCCTGGGATACAAGATCGGAGAGCTCCTCCATGTCTCTTTTCATGTAGTCCAGGGAGGTACGTCTCAGGTCATTCACACCAACATGGACAATGACGGTGTCATATTTGTACTTATTGTGGAGTGACCTGAGTGCATGCGTTATGTGGCGGATCCTGGCATCTGACAGGCAGCTGACAGTAACTTTCTCCTTGTTTAGTCTAGTGAGTGGAACATCAGTGTGCCTGACTATAGAGTCACCTATGACTAGAGTGTTGGGTACGTTGTTATGCCTTATGGGCTGTGGTTGAGTGGCACACTGAGTTTGTGGGCTATGTGTCATTTGGGTTGTGTTGGGGGGGTGGAGTTTGCCTGTGTTTATGCTTTGGATGTCCCTCATGCTTGGGCAGGTTTTTATTGAGAGCCTCCACGAATGTAGGTGTGTGTTTTGGTGGTGTAGGTTTTGAGGGACTATGTGATGAGTGTGGTGTGGTGCAAGTGTTTACCTTCTCCTCTTGACTGTCTAGTCCAGTGTTGGGTGAAGAGAGCTTTGCTTCCAGTTTGGCTATATAAGTGCATCTCTCACAGGTTGTAGTGTTGGGTGGTAGGAGGAGAGGGTTGTCTGTGTACATGAGGCAATTGCTGCATTGCCCCAAGATGCCCAGATTCATTAGGTAGACAGGAGAAATCACTCAGGCTTATATGACTTTTTGAAAGATGGAACCCCAAATGTGGCAAACTTCCCTCCATTTTTTCTGACATTGCTGGATGTTTTTCCGAAAGCTTGCAATTTTCTACTGCTCTTCAGTGGTATATTGGAAAGCAGTAGACTCAAAGTATTCTAGAGGCAGCAAATTGGTCCTGTTTCTTTAGATCCAGAGCAGACTTTGCTAGGGGCATCCTCCAAGGGCACCTGGGTCCTTATTGCACCCCCCCCCCCCAGTTGGGTAAGCTTTGGGAAATCTACTTAAATGCCAATAAGGCAGTATGTTTGTTGAATGTATTACAGTTGTGTAAGTTCTACTTACCTTTAACAGTAGATGCTCATAGAACACACTGCCTTACTGGCAATACCCACCTGCCATCCCTGTCTTTGGCTGTATGTAATTTGATGATCGGGTTACCATATGTATGGAAACTGCTACTTTTATTTATTGAACAGCACTTTTATTAACATCAGTTTGATAAACTAAACAGATGGATGACACCTGTTGACAAAAGTAAAGATCAGACTATTCATGCAGTTAAGGAATTTACCCTTTTCCTGAGAATTTTACAGTGTTGGAGTTAGAATATATAATTAGCAGGCTGTGTGGGGTCTGTAGGGGGTTTGCCCCTCCCCTTGCAAACAAAGTGTTTTCCTTTTAATTTTGTTTTAAGGTTTTGCATGTGCCGCGATTGATGTTCAGCGCATGCTAAGTAGTCTATAAGCTTGCATAATGTTGATCATTTGGTGTCAACATTATTTACTTCGATATTAGTGGTGTTCACTAAAGATAAGTAAATCCAGATATGTGCATGTGTGTCTGTTTAACACACACACACACACACACGTCTATTTGTATGTGCCTTTGATCTTTTAGCCGTGTGATGATTTGCATCAGTAGCTGTAGCATCCTTGTGAAATTGTAAGGGGATTCTTCACTAGTCTCTAGTTCACTGCTTTCTTTCTGATTCCATACTATGTAGTAACATCACAGGATAATGCAGGCCACCACATATATGCCTTAATAAATTTGTATTACATTTCCTGCCAGTAGACATAACTTCATTGCGGAGTAGTTCCCAGCCTGCATGCTCCTGTGAACACCTAGTACACATTTCTGAGCTTAGTTGCTAATGGGGCAATCATGCACATGTCTGTCCCAATTTTATTTTTTGTCACCATTCTGATTCAGGTGACATATCTTGCCAGAAATAAAAAAATTAAAAAGTGCTTTTACTTGTTCAGTATTTTCACTTACTTCTGTTTTTCCTCTGTTTAAAATAACTGAAGTAAAGCAGTAGGATTTGGAGAACATTACTATTCAGAATTCTGTTCATGGCTAGCCTTGTGTAACCTTAAGCAGACATTAAATACTGCTTTCCTTTGAGACTTGGTTCCCCCTAGATAACTGTGTGCCTTGTGGCCTAGGGAGGTCTGTGTTAGTAATTTGCGATTTTGGAGCATCATTTTTTTCTGTTTTAGAACCAGATGGACTGAACAGGCTGGTGGCAGGAAATGACTATTGTGGCTTAAATTAGCCACAGCCTGTGAAAGGAATTAGAGGTAGTCCTTTCAGCTGTTTGAAAATTAAGGAATAGGGCTTAGCAGCACACTGAAATGGTCCACAACAACTCAGTCCAACTCAAAGGACATAGTGGATTTCATATCAGACAAACTTAGTTTGAAATTTATCCTTCGTTCCCATGTTGTCCCTCCCACATTTTTAATTTCTCCAAGTCTTTTGCATTTCTAATATCATGACAAGGATGGACCCCATTTCTAAGTCAAAGTATGATTAAAGTTCAGGAAATTAGTATTGTTTCAATATTTGAAGTTAGCCAGAACTGCTCTTCGCAGCTCCCGCAAAGTGCCCAGTAATGACTTCTGCAATTCATACAGTGT
The DNA here is from genome assembly GCF_019279795.1 of Protopterus annectens. Taxonomy (NCBI): domain Eukaryota; kingdom Metazoa; phylum Chordata; order Ceratodontiformes; family Protopteridae; genus Protopterus; species Protopterus annectens. The sequence continues at coordinate 416,759,293 of NC_056750.1, read as the reverse complement.
AACATATCCAAGTACGATTATAAATTATTTTTTATAAGACCCTTGCCCCTACTACTTTTGGAACTGTCTGGGTGTCTTCCTTCCACATTGCCCTCATTTCTGTGTGCAAATCCTGGTATTTTATGACTTTGTGTCTCTCTGTACATAAGACACTGTAGTCACTAGGTGTAGCAGTTTCAATGATCAATGCTACTTTTGTCTTTTTCATGAAATACTATATCTAGTTTTCTCGCATCTGTTTTTGAACTGTTGGTAATGAGTGATCCCATGAGATATAAACTTCATCATTTTCTTTAATGCTTTGTGGCTCATGTTTCCTGTGTTTTTCAGTTATTTCAGTATTATAATGTTTGCACAATCCCCAGTGTAACAGTTTTGTCACATTTTTGTATCTTTCAGTATACACTCCTTCTGCCATTAGTATATCACAACCAGCAAAAAGATGTGTAACTGTTTCCAATTCTGTTTTACAAAACGTACATTTGTATGTTTCTCTCATATGTTCAGTGGGCTTTGTAAATCATTGTGTGCATAGTCCACTATCTTGTGCCACCAATATTAACCTTTCATGTTTTGTTTTAAATTCACCTCTCCTTAACCATTCCTGTGTTCGATCCTGATTAACATGAGGTTGTTACAAGAGTTTTCTATACTTGCAACTATATTTATGCATTTTCCGCATTTCTCGCCTTCTCATCTGATCCTTCACGTTATAGCCTTTCTTTTGTTTTTTGGCACATTCAGTTGCTGCCTGATTTTTATCTATTTCTGGTTTGATTTCCATTTGTACTTTACACCAATATGCTTCTGCTAAACTAAGCAGGGAAGTCATCTTAGACTTGTTCTCATCATGTTTTAAAACTTTCACAACATTTAGGTCTAATGAGATCAGCAGATATGTATGCAGTCCTACAATTGCAGGTCTATACATTTAATCAATTTCAAGGAGGCCCATACTTCCTTCAGGACAGGGAATATATAGTCTTGGTATACACTCATTTTTTAAATCATTTGATGAGCATGAAGCATCCTCGTTTTCCTGTCCAACTGATTCAACACCTTTTGGGGCCAGTCAGTCACTTCAAAAGAGCAAGTTAGGACAGGAAGAGCAAATTGGTTTATAGCTCGCCCTTTGTTCCTAGATGTCAGTGCTGTTTTCAGTATTAATTTTAGTCTTCTAAAATATTCCTTACTAGTTTTACTCACATTTGTTTATGTTTTATTGTTAATCCTTTATCAATTCCCAAATATTAGTACACTCCCTGTTGCTAAAGTTTTTATATCACATTCCTGTCCCAGACTGATCTTTTCTTGGTGCTGCAGCTTTCATGCTTTAAAGGTTGCTTTTGCGTATTTATCAAGACCAAATGAAACTCTTAGATCATCTGAAAAAGTTTTGACCACTTGCAGTTGTGCTTTCAATTGCTTATCTGATGAACTGTACAGTTCTAAATCATCCACAAAAAGATGATGAGAAGTCTACACTGTTGTTTTCTGGGTGCCAAGTTGTAACCATGACCTAATCAGTTAAGTAGACGACTTAATGGGTTAAGGTCAAGGCAAAAGAGCAGCAGTAAAAAAGCGTCACCCTAGAATATTCCCCTTTGAATCTTTATCCCTGGAATAACAATTTATCCTGTATCATGGCTTAACTGCAAAGTGGTTTGCCACTGTTTCATAGTTGCTGTAGTATCGATCAGTGTAGTAGTGTGTATCATGAACATTTTTAAATACTCTTTTATCCATGAATGTGGGATACTGCCAAATGCTTTTTTGTAGTCTAGTCATGCCATAATTAGATTCTTCCCCTTCCCTTCCTCCTTCCTGACCTAGGCTATGTCCTCTCAAAGCAACAATGGATCAAGTCCTAGAATCTCTCTCCAAAGCTAAAAATACCTTTCTTGGGCCTGGCATTGTACTGAGATGTTTTTTAATCCGTGCTAAATGTGAACTAGTCGAACCCCTTCTCAGTCTTTTTAACTTTAGATTAGTAACTGAGTTTGTTCCAGATGCCTGAAGAAATGCTACAGCGATTCTCCCACATAGACATGTTTTACGCCCCATTAGTCTCAACAGCCTTTTATGTAAAGCCACAGAACAAATTATATCCAACTCATAACTGTAGACCAAGGCAGCATTAATAATCTTGAACCAGATTAGATCAGATTTTGAAGGGTAGATCCTACCACAGTAGCCTTCTTTGAAAAGGTCTCTGAGGCAGTGGACAGAGGTCTCATAGTGCATGCTGCCTTCCTCATTCTAGCCAAGGTTTTTGATAATAGCCCAATGCTGCTATTATAGACAATATTAGTAGACGTCATCGTAAACCATGGATTTGTCCATTGGATTGCAGTTTGACTGTTTGATAAAACCTAAGTTGTGAAAATTGCGGTTACCCTCTGAGAACATAAAAGTGTAACTCGTGGTGTCCAGAAGGGTTCTATGCTGAGACGTTCACTCTTTGGTATTTATTTTGATGACATTCTGGATAGTACCCAAGGAGTGTGGTTATCCAAGTTTGTTGGATTATGCCCATGTTAAGAAAATGGACTCAAACTGAAGTGCTAGTAAGTTTAGCATGGTTATATTCAGCAAACAAGTCATTCTTACTCCTTATTGTATATAAACAATTCTCCTGTATTGAGACCTAGAGACCTTTTTTTGAACACAACGTTATTGAACGCACAACTTATCTAATAACATGTATTGAAAATCAACATAATGTTGCAGACATATTGTGACAACCCTGCACTGGCCCAGTAATCAAGGAGCCTCAGTCCTCACCACTGGCAACAGTTGGAAACATACACACATCTCTAGTGCAATTTCCCTTAAGCGCACATGGAGAGCACAGTCAGTCTGGGACTGGTTTCTCCCTCTGTCTCCAGATCCCCAATAAGACTCCCCACTGGCAAAGCTGCAGGGTTGAGATCTCAGCTGAGTGGTCAAGAAAACCTCCAGCAGCCTTTCTGTCCAACCAGTACTTTGTGTCCCTGCCCAAGTAGCTAACACACACACACTTTGAGATTTGATTTATATACAAACACACACACACACACACACACACACATGCCTGGAAAAGGCTGGCACAGGTTTACTAGCTATGCCCCCTTCTACCCAGACTATAAGGTAGTTCCAGCTGCCACCAGCCAACTCTTTATCAGCTACTCGTCCTTAACAAAGGGTGTCCAATCCTACTATGTGATGTTACTAATAATCCAAATGGTAGTCTGACCAAGAGCAAGGCTTTTTAGGAGTGGCCTGTACAGTCTCACTAAATATATATGCAAGTACGCTAAGAGCTTAAATATGTCTCACAGATATCTGCCAGAAAGATAGGTTTAAATATATTTAAAAATAAATAAATGGTAAAAGAACAAGACAATACTCAGTAAGTAGTCGGTTACCACAGAGTTTAAAATCACAGGAAATATTTAAAACAACATTGCAAGTCTCAAATAAAGAAAACATCTAAACTATACTTTACTATATTCCTATCTGAATTTAAAAGAGTTACTATGCCCTAAAACTTACTTACAGCAAGGCAAGTGCAGGCGGTGGTTGTTTCTAGGTCAAAGACAAGATACAAAATGCAGTCTCTCTCTGTCTCTTGAGAGAGTTCTCAAATTAATATCAAATATTACTGCTGGGTTAGCTTGGATGACATCACGTTTTGTCACCTAACTTTAGTTCCCAAGCTAAACCCCCCAGTGTACCATTTAACTTCTGTTTGTGAAAAATACATATCTTTCAGATGTTTGTGATCCTGGAAGTCATAAAACAATAAAATACTTGTACATCTCAAACCTGGGAATTACTTCTCTTTAAAGACAATACAGAAAACTTCTAGCTGTAGACATTGAGTCTGCTACTGCACTGAAACTGAGAGAGAACATTTTTTGTTTATGGGCCAGCAATTATAAAAAACAGTTTAATTTCAACTATTTTCCTGACGTTTTGTAAGTTAATCCTCTGTGTTCTACTTCCTAATGTTAAAACATATACATAATTACGATAGTTTATATACATTTCTATTCCCTTCCAACAGGGCATGCTGTGGTTACATCTTTTAAGCTCAGTACTTTACACACACTTCTGTATAAATCATATCAGTATTAATAAATTATGTAGAATTATTTACAAAATTCCAGAAATCCGGGCTGGCAGTATTTCCTTTTGTCATGCATATATTTCACTTTAAATATTCATTATCATAACAGTTTTTAACATTTCTGACTGTAGGCATTTTCCAACCAGTTACACCAACATATACCATTCACTGCTCGTATTTTGCAGTATTTTCAATTTTCTCCATCATTCCTGTCTTCCCCATCACTCTTGTCTCCTTTGTGAAGACAGTGATCCCACACATTCCATTTAAGGTTATGCATCTTGTTTTTTTCCCATCTAACACTCCTTCCTCCAGCTGCTTTATTTCTTTTATAATACCTAGCACATCTTCAAAGGTTGGTGTTTGTTTGTGTGTGTGTGTGTTTGTTTGTTCATTCCCTCAGTTTAGTAACCGGGGTAGAGCACTGATCCAAGTGGACCTATTTTAGTCTCAGCCCATGCAAATCTTAGTGATGGTAGACAAGTATGTTAACAAATAGTGTTAAGAAGGCTACCAAACACAAAATGAAAAAAACACTGCTGCGTCTGGATTCACACACAGTCCACTTTATTAAGTAATTCCACACATTTAGATTGAGCGCTTTCTTCACTTTGACAAGGGATTTCATCAGAATCTGTTTTTCCCACTCAATTCTCCCCCTTAAATACTCAGTTACAACAGTAATAAAATAGTGACATCATCCAATTTATGAATTAATTGATATACAAAATTTTTATGTTTTAAAATACTATATAAAAATACTAAAACATTGTGTTAAAATAAAATACAATTCACTAAAATGCTTTATATGTAAAAACTTATTACTACAAACTCCTACATAGTATTTATTTCATAAACTCTACCTTTTTATAAAGCAAAGGCTTGATAGATATTATGTCATTTAGCCCAGGGGCTTGGCTTACTTGTAACTTAATTTGCCACCTTACTTCTCTTTCTTCTATGTGGCTTCTAAAATTTCCACCCCTAGGGTTTTGTAACACTCTTTCCAAAATTGCAAACCTAAATTCAGAATAATTCGGGCAAACTGTGGAATGCTTATACAAAGCATTATTCATATTTTTAGTAATTATTTGATATGTATGCTCATATATCCTGTCCCTTAATCATCTCTCAGTTTTACCAACATAAAAACTGGGACAGGATTTACACATAGCTAAATAGACCACCCCTGTAGTCTGACAGTTTCCTCTCTGAAATCTCACCATGGTCCTCAAAGAATTAGTTATAATAATGTTCTCTTTAGTATAAATATATTTACATTGGGAATAACTCCCTCACCTTACCGTACCATAACTTTTTGGAACACCTTCAAAAGACTTTTTTAAGTTAGGTCCTATTTTATAAACAAAATTTGGTTTAGAGCCCCCAATAGCCCATAACTTCGGATTATTTCTTAAAATAGCCCAGTTGTTTTTCACTATTTTTTCCAGTTCGTGTGCTTTACCTCCAAAAGGAACTACATAGCTCTTTCAAATCCTTTATTTTCTTCCCCACTCTTGTATATATATCTTCACTCAAAGCACTTGGGTTTCCTAATAGGGGCTTATACTTTTTCCCCCATTCATTCCTTACATACCTAACATATTCTTCAATTATTTTAATGGGTTACCCCCTTTCTTGGAATAATTTGGCTATTACCAATAATTTTTCATCCACATCTTCTTCGTTGGATGTCATCCTGGCTATCCTAATCAGTTGTCCTTTAATAATACTATTTTTTTGTTGTACAGGATGACTACTGGTATATTGTAAATATATGAATTACTAAAGGACGGTTTCCTATATACCTTAGATTTAAAATAAGTATTGTCCTTTTGGATGTATGTATCTAAATAGTTTATACCATTCTCTTTATATTCATATGTGAATCTCAAGAACTCTGTACTTTCATTAAATTATTTCACCAAATCTTGGATCTTGTTTTCTGGACCCTTCCATAAAATAAAAATATCGTCCAGGAACCTAACATATAAATTCATGTACTGAGAATACTCACTTTTGAACACTTTGTTGTGTTCCCACTCTAACAACACAAGATTGGCATATATGGGGGCACATGATGCCCCCATAGCTACCCCCTTGTGTTGCCTATAGTATTCTCCCTCAAAAAATATGTAGTTATGGTCCAATACGATCTCCATGAATTCCATAATCAATTCTATTTTGTCATCCATTAATTTGGTATTCCTATGTAGACTCTCTAGAAACCATTCCAAACCTTCTTTCTTTGGGATAGATGTATACAAATCAACTATATCTATAGTTAAAAAACTTATGTCTTTATCCCACAAGTCTTTACCTATCATTCCTAAAAAGTCCCATGAGTCCCTAAGTAGATGATCTGCATTCACAACTTGTTTTTTCAGCCAACTGTGTATCACAATTCCGAAAGGGTATGTTTTAGATCCCCGTCCGTCCATTATAGGTCTGAATGCCAAGTTTTCAAGTTCCTTATGTGTCTTGGGTATCCCAAACATAGTAGCCACTATTGGTTTCTTTACTTTCAAATAGTTGTATAAATCCTCTGATATTCTTTCCTCAATAAGGTGTTCTTCTAAATAAAAATCTACCCTTCTGTGGCTGATATTTATCTCATTTACTGAGGATAAGGAATAAGTGAGCGAGTTGTTTAACATTTCAAAAATTTTTTGGGAGTACTTTAAGGTGTCATAAAAGACCATTCCACCCCCTTTATCTGGGTGCATCACTCTAATAGTCTTATCCTCTCTTAATGATTTCAAAACTTAATTTTCTTTTTTACTCAAATTCATGTTCATGGGAATATGTTGTTCTTTACCTTTCAACCTATATATATAGCTTCCAAAATATTTAATGTTTGGTCTAATGGTTTAAACACACTCTTATTCGTTAAACACACTCTTATTCTTAAGTTCGTTACTACACTCTCTCCTTTCATTTGTCATTTGTTCATGAAACATATAAGCTAAATTTAGTTTCCTTAAAAACAGTATTAAGAAGGCTGGTATAAACCTTGATTTTCCACTGTTATGTTAGAGGCCAAGAAAACAAAAACAAAGTTAATAAGGCCTTATTTCCTGATATTCTAGTTCCCCTACTCCGGCTTAGCAGCATCATCCCTTTAGTAACTTTCAGTTGTTCTCAGCATTTGCCGTTGAGTATTTTGCAATGTGTTTTTAACTCTTATCAGCTCTACGTACTCCCAAAAACATGCTCCGATTTTCCACCTCACTACCCACAATACATTCAGCAGCTAACTCTGAAATTGAGGGAAACCTTATGCAGTCCACACAGGATAAAAAAGTATGAATACAAGCATGTCCATGAAAATATCTTGAACGTTCTTGATTTATTTGTGTATTTCAACACTCCCCCGTTGATCCTTTGTAATTTGTCCAGTCGACCTTTCCTTCCACTCTTGCTTGAGCACCTCTGAATGAATTTTATAATAATCATGTCTGATTTTATATGCAGTACTGATTTATCCCCCTTTTTGTAATCCTATCCATTCTGTCCAACCAGATATTCCACTAATGATGACCACTCATCTAACACACTTAATATTTGTTTGCCTATAGTTTGCCATTATTCACAAATATGGGATTCTTTTTCTAAGATGTACTCAAAACAATTATTTGGCTTCTTCTCATTATTTTTTCACATTGGTAACTTTCCCAATACCTCATTATCTAGAATAACTTCCTTCATTTACTTCCTACTCTTTCTTGCCTATTTTCTATAACTTTTTATGTTAACAAGCAACTACACATTCTATACTCTAACTAGTTTACTTTTCAGTATACCATCTACCATTTTATGTACATAATGCAATACGTGGTTGTTTTGATTCTCTCTCCTAAACCTGTTTTCATTAAAACAATCTCTTAGGTAACCTCTCCATGCCTCATTGTCATATCTTTCCATTTCAGTTTGTGTCCCTGTACTTGTGCAGATAATAGCCTTAACTGCGTAGCCTTAATGTATGCTTTGCCCCTTTGCTGTGTCATAAAGATCTTGTTATCTCACTTAACCCTCTGTCTTCCTGCTTTCCAAATAAAGCTCTTTAGTTTCTTATTTATTTATTTCCATAATTTATTGTCCTGTTGATAGATATATGATTTGCCAGCATACAGAATCAAGGGGATCAAAAACCTTTTCACTGCCTATAACATACTGTCCAGATCTGTAATCATGAGCTTCCACTCCCTTAACTTTTGGATTATCTTCTGTTTAGTTTCATCCCATATTTTTTTTTGCCATTACAGAGTCTTTCTAACCGGTGCTTTGTTTTTTCATGCCCCAAAGGTACAAGAATTAATGCCTTAATTCATACATGGGCATATAGTTTAGAGCTATTACTTTTATTTTGTCTTTATTTTGTAACATGAAAACTTTTGAAATTGTCAAAAGTATTCAGCAACACAGGGACATTTTGCTCTGGATTTTTCAGATATGTTTTATTTTTATATTGCCTGCAAACAATGCTGTTATTTCCTGTTTCCCCTTCCACTCATGCCCTTGGATGTTTGCATATTTTATTTCTGTTGATAATGGCTCTAGATGTATTGCAAACACCACTGGAGAAAGCGGACAACCCGGCCTTATTGTTATAAGAGACGTTTGACACTTGCATGGATAACTCTGTCTCAATTTTACTACTGTCTCTCCACTGTAGTTAGGAAATGTTTCTACTTGGCCTAACTTGTATCCAGAGGAATTTGCTCCACATCTGAAAATCTGTTATTCCTCTCGAATCTAATGTCTCCTTTGGCATGTACCAAAAAAGCATATTACTCAACTACAAAGGCTACAGTCATTTGTAATGACAAAAATATGTTGTCTTAAAACACTTGTATACATTGACAGATTAAGTTGACTATCTTTGTAGTCTGTGGCTTACTGGGTCATTTACAGTGACCTGTGTCTAACCTTTTATGTCATGAAGGAACCAGCCCTGTTTGACCTCTTACACCTAAGCAGGATCAGCTGCATCTAGAACACTTGCATGAAAGATCTTAATTTGTCCTAAAAAAAAAGTAAACTTGCTGGAGAGATATATTTATAGTCTAGTGCATTCTCTCACCTATGAAACACTTTCCTTACATTTGTATCTTATTGTATTTATTTACATTTGTTAGCCAGGCATAGCAGTACCATGGCCATCTTCAAAGCAAGCTTAGTTGAACCGATCGGTAGCCACCTATTCACTCCATGGATTGGTTTACAGTCAAAATGTTGAACATATTTTCGGTGAACACAGGAATGTCGAACGTCAGATGGCTGATTCCCGTGTTGCAGAACGTTAAATTATCAGTAGTTCATATCAGCGAATGCCACTGTGCATTTGCCGATATGAGCTTGATGTAATGAATAGAGATCGCTGTACAGTGCGGATTGAGACATTCATCCCTTTCTTCAGTGTAGTGCGATCTTGGAGTTGGAATATATAGTTACCAGGGGGTGTGGAGGGGGCGCAGGGGGGCTTGTCCCCCTACAGAAACATGATTTGAAGTGTGGGAGTGAGACTTACCTGAGCTCCTATACAGACATCACGTTTGATATTCGGCGACAATGTCAAATCTGCTGAATTCATTCATCAGATTTAACATTTTCACCTAATTATTATGCAGGGATTCGATCTTGCCGTTCAGTGTTCTGAACGGTATTTTTTTTTTCTGTTTTCGTGATTTTGATAGTAAACCCCATGGATTACCTATTTGGCCCTGCTAGATAAGTGAGGCAAACAATATTAATAGTATGTTTTTCTTAATGGTGTTTAAGGACTATAGGCATGTTATGGTCCCAGTAATTTCCTATGTTCTTGCCCATCCCCTCCCCCTTGTCTGTTTGTTTCCAGTGTGCATGCTACTGAATTTTCTGTTTGGGAGGAACTCCTTGTTTACTTAATATTTGCTTTTCGCATTTGCTTGATCTTGTTGGCAGTGTTATTTGAAATTTGGTATTGGTCAGTCAAGCACCTGGGCTCAGGAATTTTCTGCTACATCTTTGACTTTAAGTAGGAATCTGAAGTTGCAGATGTTTAATGTTCTGTCTCTGGCTAATCATCAAACAGCATCCATCCATGGCTTATCTGAGGATAGGATGAAGTTATAAACTCGGAATACATTTGAATATTGCATTAGCATGTCATTTCATCATAATCTGTCTTTGACAAGGAATTACTTATAACTTGTTTTCCTTTTCTTTGTAGAAAACTGGCCTGGAGCTAAAGTTAGCAGAAGAAAGGCAACAGCTTTTGGAAGCCAGAACTAGTAATGGTGAGACAGTCAGCATATTGGAGACCCAGGTAATAAAAGAATTAAATAAATAAATTCTATTTTTCAAATGATTTTGGATTGTTGCAGTAGAATTTGAAAAGTATTTGTACATATATACATATGGGGTGGCCACGATGGTGCAGCAGTTATCGTTGCCGCTTCACAGCAAGAGGCTCTCTGGTTTGATCCTCTGCTGGGATGCCTTCTGTGTGGAGTCTGCATGTCCTCCCTGTGGTCGCATGGGTTTCCTCCGGGTGCTCCAGTTTCCTCCCACATCCCAAAGACATGCTGTAGGTGTATTGGACAATCTAAATTGGCCCTAGGTGTGAGTGCGTGCGTGTGTGTGCCTTCTGTGGAAGGTTGGGCACTGGGCTGGCAACTCAACACCGTAAAACTACAATGCCAGTCATGAGCAGACAGCTGATCCGCTGTGGTGACCCCTAACTGGGAAAAGCTGAAAGAAGAAGAAGATTCATGTGACGTATGATTGCATGTGTATATTATGTATATATGTATTTATGAAGATTTGGGTGTGTATATTTATGTATGTGTGTGTGTGTATATATATACATATATATGTATATATGTACAGACACACATACATGCATGTGTTTTATGTATATATGAGTAGGGTCTTTTGTATGGTACTTTTTCAGAGGAGAATGTGGACAATTCTTATGACATTTTTTCCCCTTTTTCACAGTATTAGACATTAGGCAAGTGAAAAGATGGTGTGTTTGTCATGTTGTGAAAGGTATTTTGCAGCCTCTGAATTTGACAGTCCTGATCTACCTGCCACTGTGATGGATTTGTGTGCAGATAGATGTCCCATCATAGCCTTAGAGTAGGACAATCAAGTACACCCTAAATACTAATTTTGCTGTAATCCCATGGGAAGCTATGGTTCTCTGAAGATTGCTGTGAACCCTTGCCTTTGGGCACTGACTACTCTGGAAATTAGAAAGACAACACAGCTTGCAACGTGAAACAAAGGATACTCGACCCAAAAAAGGTTCATAAAGTGGTCACTCTGGCATCCAAAAAAAATAATAATAAGCCCTGCATCAGAACCCAAAACAGCTTTATTAAGCACTAGTCCCAATAGAAACATATTCATATTATGGTCATGATGTTGATGTTTTTTACTGCAGATTTCTTCCTTTGGTGTTACTTAAGTGATTTTAACAAAAGGTGTCACATGATTAATTGATATGATTACTTAAATGGTTTATTTAGCTAAGAATAACTGTTTTGAAGAAGTCCCGGTAGTTATAGGGACAAAAGCACTTAACGTTCTCTGTTTTCATTTGTACTAGTGCTTAATAAAGCTGTTTTGAGTTCCGATTCACAGCTTATTATTTGATTTTTTTTGGATGCCAGAATGACCACTTTGTGATACTCTGGAAATTACCCTTCTTTGTTTTTTCTCCCAATTTTTTTTCCTGGTTCTGTTGTGTGCTGTTCCTGAACCATATGTGGTACTGATTTGCGTGCGTCCAGAAAAAGGAGCATTCAGATGGCTGAAACTTCTTACCCATGACATTATTGGTTTTGTGTGCATCCATTTCTTCTCAGTATGTGCCTTCATCTCTGAGTGGAATATGCAGGAACCTTGAACAAGGCTGTCTGTGAAAGTCACCTTGGTGTACTTGACAAACTGTAAAATGGAGCTATGCTTGCTTGCACTTGACAATGCAGGATCCCATCACATCGACCAAACATTGTGCAACATTACACAAAATGTGCACCATAAGATTAGGCTTGGTTGAAGCAGGTGAGGAGTGGGTGAGGAGGGTTTTTAATAGATAAGTTTGCTATGGAGCAATTCACGAATGTGTTACATTTTTAAAATCCACCATGTGACATGGATAATTTAGTGGCCATAAAATGAACACAGAGAATAAGTATACCTACTTCAATAGCCTGTCCATCACTCTGGTTTTCTTGTTTGTAGGTGGACAACTGGGCTTTGGGAAGTAGAACTGCTGAAAAGGCTTGGGCATCTCTAACCAGAAACCACAGTCTTGTAAACTGATGGATGCACTCAGCTTTATTTGGGACTGTGGCCACTGTGTTGTATATGTCCACCAATGGAGGTATCACCCAGGAGGATTGCTGGTGTGTATACATGCTTTTTTGGCTTCCTTTTCATGGACAATACTTTGCTATTAGCCATTCCCCTCTATGCATCACTTTTAAAAGCATTTTGAACTTTAGGTTATCTTGAGGAATGTAGAGAAGTTGTCATCTTCCTTGTGAAAAGGTGCAGTAAGAAGGCTGCAACAATATAAAATAGGAAGTTTTATAAAAAAAAACTGCAGTTCTCTGAAGTTGTAACAAAGATAACATATTTAATAAGTTATGCAAAACAAATTATTTTCTGTAGATGTAACCTTTAACTATAGACGCTGCCATCAAGTCTTTCCTAAAAACTCTCCCTTCATTGGTGCTGTTACTAAATTCAACCACATTTTCCTTGATGTTCTAAACTCTCTTGCCCCAACTCGTAAAATCAGAATCAAATGTAATTTTGCACCCTGACTCTCCAAAGCTACTCTTGCTTTGATGCATGAAAGAGATGTTCTATGGAAAAAATGGCAAACCACTAAAATTCCCACCTTTCTCCAAGGTTATAAGTAACTCAGAAATCATTTAAAAAATGTATTTTAGATAAGCGCCAATATTTCACTAAATTTCAAAGCTCTCACCCAAATGACCCCCAAAAATTCTGGAGTACTATCAACTCCCTGCTCCACACTGGTTCTCCTACCATCCCTAACCCTTTCCCCTATCATTCTCCCTCTGAAACTGCAGACTTACTCTACAAACACTTCATAGACAGCATCTCTAAACAGCTACCCTCTAGTAACTCTACTCATCCCATCTCTTCTGTCTCACCCTCACTTCCCCTAAACCTCTATGCTCCTCTGTCTCTCAGCCTTTTACCTTGCGACCTGTTTCTACTAAATATATCAAATCTCTGCTTCTTAAATTAAAACCATGCTCTCCCTCCACTGAGAAAGTCCCTCCTCAATTTCTGAAAATTGCTGCTGAGACTGTTGTATATCCTGTATCTATCTTAATAAACTGCTTCATTCAGGAGTCTACCGTAATGGAAATCCTTCTATACTACTCCTCTGCACAAAGGTGGCAACTCTGTTGAACCGTCTAACTATAGACCAATCGCTATTCTCTCACCGCTCTCCAAGATCCTTGAAAAATGCATACATACTCAACTACTGAACTATCTCATTCATGAAAATATCCTCACCCCCTCGCAACATGGTTTCCTCCCTAAACACAGTACCTCGACTGCCTTATTATCTTTTACTCAAAAGGTTGCAGAAGCTAGGGACAACAGGCTCCTTGTCTCCTGTCTATTCCTTGATTTCTCTAAAGCCTTCGACACCGTTTCTCATCCCATTCTCCTTAACAAACGCTCAGACCTAAACCTCTCTCTTTCTACTCTTGGCTGGTTCCAATCCTACCTTACTGGCAGAAAACAAGCTGTTAGATGGCAGCAGGCTTTCTCACCCTTCCTTGCTGTTCAAACAGGAATACCCCAAGTTTCCATACTTGGACCGATCCTTTTCAACATTTTTACCAACAATCTACATTCATCCTGCAGTCTCTCATCTGTAATACAATATGCAGACGACTCTACTCTCTTATCTCTCTCCAATACTATCTCTGAAATACACACACTAACACAGAATTCCTTTATCTCTGTTGAAAAATAGCTCAGAAACAATCAACTAATCCTTAACCCTAAGAAAACTCTGCTCATTCTCTTCCTACCTCAGACACTGTCTTACCTTAAATCCAACTTTTCTCTTTCCTCCCTAGATGGCACCACTATCTCCCCTGCCTCACACACCAAACTTCTTGGGGTAATAATTGATGACCAACTAAAATCTGACTTGTACATACAACAGGCCATCAAAAATCCACCAAAAACTTGGACTACTTTATAGGAACAAAAAATTCCTCACTACTGCCACTAAATGCACTCTTGCGCAGTCATTTCTCTTACCTAGTCTTCTGTACGCTTCCCCCATCCTTACCAATATCCAAACGACCTCAATGCAGAAGCTGGAACAAACATGCAACAAAACTGCCAGATTTATTCTAAACCATCCACTCTCTTTGCATCACTGTCTCTCACTAAATGACCTTCAGTAGCTTGAATTTCTGCACCTTCTCCTACAATCGCAATTCCATACTCAACAACCCCTCTGCCTGCCCTGCTCTCCCCTCTCTTGTTACTCTCTACTTTCCCACCTGGCCTGTCTGGAGTGCTGATCAGCATCTTCTCTCAGTTTATAAACCCAAAAGGAATATTGGCAAACTACTTTACAAACACTCTGTCTCACTAAATTGGAACAAACCCCCTCTCCATATTAAATCCAACCTTTCCTTTCCCTGTTTTAAAAAGGGGCTCAAATCCCACCTACTAAACTTGAAATTATGCCCTTGCCTTGACCACACGTAGTATTAGTCTGTACTACTGTATAACCTGTTACATCGCCTAACTTTCTTTCTTTGTTTTTAACTTCTGCTTAAACTAACCTTCTAAACCCTCAGCTCTACTACTGCAGCTGACTGTAGCCCCCTCCCTCTCTCCCCCCCATTCTCCACACTATTTCTTGCTTTACCCCCACTTCCTATCAATGTCTAGATATTGTCCTTCTTTTGAACAACTATTATCTTTTTGTTTTTATTCTAATATATAGTAAATTTTAGACCACTGCTATCAGTGCAACTCTTAATGTTCATATTTTTTTCTTTTGTTTTTCTCTTTATAATTTCATATTTGCACTTATTTTTAATAGTTTTTTGTCCTGTATGTTTATCTTTCCTTGTGTTTGCTGGGGCTCTTTCCCCTTGGGTCTCCACTGAAAACATGTTGCTTACTATCAATGCAGTGCAAATAGTTAATAACCTTTACTGTTTTACAATTATTTTGTATTGTGGTTATTTAATATTTGTATATTGTCACTTTATCTTTACTTGTGTTTTCTGGGGCTTTTCCTCTCGGGTCTCCACTGAAAATAGGTTTGTTTGCAAACTCAATTGAATTAACCCAGTTAACAAATGTGAATTAAATAAATAAATGTATGGCAGAACTTTGAAAATTAAAAAAATGTTTTGCATGCATTCACACGTTTTTGTGTATGTATATATATATATATATATATATATATATATATATATATATATACACACACACACACACACACACACACACACACACAACTTTTGGTATGATAGAACAGCTTTTGACAGGAAACAGCTGTTAGATGGCAGCAGGCTTTCTCACCCTTCCTTGCTGTTCAAACAGGGATACCCCAAGTTTCCATACTTGGACCGATCCTTTTCAACATTTTTACAAACAATCTACATTCATCCTGCAGTCTCTCATCTGTAATACAATATGCAGACGACTCTACTCTCTTATCTCTCTCCAATACTATCTCTGAAATACACACACTAACACAGAATTCCTTTATCTCTGTTGAAAAATAGCTCAGAAACAATCAACTAATCCTTAACCCTAAGAAAACTCTGCTCATTCTCTTCCTACCTCAGACACTGTCTTACCTTAAATCCAACTTTTCTCTTTCCTCCCTAGATGGCACCACTATCTCCCCTGCCTCACACACCAAACTTCTTGGGGTAATAATTGATGACCAACTAAAATCTGACTTGTACATACAACAGGCCATCAAAATCCACCAAAACTTGGACTACTTTATAGGAACAAAAAATTCCTCACTACTGCCACTAAATGCACTCTTGCGCAGTCATTTCTCTTACCTAGTCTTCTGTACGCTTCCCCCATCCTTACCAATATCCAAACGACCTCAATGCAGAAACTGGAACAAACATGCAACAAAACTGCCAGATTTATTCTAAACCATCCACTCTCTTTGCATCACTGTCTCTCACTAAATGACCTTCAGTAGCTTAAATTTCTGCACCTTCTCCTACAATCGCAATTCCATACTCAACAACCCCTCTGCCTGCCCTGCTCTCCCCTCTCTTGTTACTCTCTACTTTCCCACCTGGCCTGTCTGGAGTGCTGATCAGCATCTTCTCTCAGTTTATAAACCCAAAAGGAATATTGGCAAACTACTTTACAAACACTCTGTCTCACTAAATTGGAACAAACCCCCTCTCCATATTAAATCCAACCTTTCCTTTCCCTGTTTTAAAAAGGGGCTCAAATCCCACCTACTAAACTTGAAATTATGCCCTTGCCTTGACCACACGTAGTATTAGTCTGTACTACTGTATAACCTGTTATATCGCCTAACTTTCTTTCTTTGTTTTTAACTTCTGCTTAAACTAACCTTCTAAACCCTCAGCTCTACTACTGCAGCTGACTGTAGCCCCCTCCCCCTCTCCCCCATTCTCCACACTATTTCTTGCTTTACCCCACTTCCTATCAATGTCTAGATATTGTCCTTCTTTTGAACAACTATTATCTTTTTGTTTTTATTCTAATATATAGTAAATTTTAGACCACTGCTATCAGTGCAACTCTTAATGTTCATATTTTTTTCTTTTGTTTTTCTCTTTATAATTTCATATTTGCACTTATTTTTAATAGTTTTTTGTCCTGTATGTTTATCTTTCCTTGTGTTTGCTGGGGCTCTTTCCCCTTGGGTCTCCACTGAAAACATGTTGCTTGCTATCAATGCAGTGCAAATAGTTAATAACCTTTACTGTTTTACAATTATTTTGTATTGTGGTTATTTAATATTTGTATATTGTCACTTTATCTTTACTTATGTTTTCTGGGGCTTTTCCCTTCGGGTCTCCACTGAACATAGGTTTGTTTGCAAACTCAATTGAATTAACCCAGTTAACAAATGTGAATTAAATAAATAAATGTATGGCAGAACTTTGAAAAATAAAAAAATGTTTTGCATGCATTCACACGTTTTTGTGTATATATATATATATATATATATATATATATATATATATACACATATATATATATATATATATATATATATACACACACACACACACACACACACACACACACACACACACACACACACACACACACAACTTTTGGTATGATAGAACAGCTTTTGACAGGAAACAGTAGTCTACCTTATTTGATTTTATTACTTTCTGGTTGTCTAAGTGACTTTGCTTTGGGGGAGGTTATTTGGATTTAACATCTTAACCCAGTGAGATATGATGGGACAGGGATTTTTTACTTAATGCAGAAGGGGGATTTTGCTGAAGAAAAGGATTGTGTTAACTGAATACTTCCTAGTATTGACTTGTTATAGGATGCCCATTTGGTATTTCTTCGAGTGAAGTAGCTTTCTTTGAAAATCAGTTCAGTTATTCCAGTCAGTCTGTGCTTTCTTGTGAAAGCATTTGGTGGACTGCTAGCAGGCTTGGAATCGGTGAAGAATCTCTTTGCATGGCCTTCAAATGAAAATAGATATCTTGCTGACCATAGTCTATGAGCTTATGTCTGTAAATTTAGCCTGTTTGTCTTTTGTAACGGATAAATTCTTATGAAAGTCAGAGGTAGGTAGATTATAGTTATATTCAGATGACAGTGGTAGAGCCAGGCTGCTATTAGACATTGCTTTTCTAATAATATCAGTCTTTTCAAAACCATTTTTTACATTTATGTCTACAAATGTATTTATTTGTATGTTTACTTTTTAAACTGTATGGCCTGTTCTAAGCAAATCATTTCATTATTCTATCTTGAAAGCTAGTGGATGGATGCTTGTAGATGTTTATAATGGCAATTGCACAAAAATGGTGAATTTTAACAGTTGTCATCCACATTTTGGAGTGAGAGAATGTTTATGTATAGCAATCATAATGTGATAGTATGGTTTGCTAATTTTAAGAGTATACAATAATTGTGATGTTGGTGTGCCAGCTTGTGCAGGGTAGTGGTAGCATGTTACGTTAAGAGCAGGAAGAGGTATTGACACTAAACTGTATTATTAGCTCCTCCAAAAGCATTGTGTTTGTATGTATTCATAGTAGTTTAGCCAAGATACAATTACTGCTAGTAAGGTTCCACTGAAAGACATTGGGCTTAGATTGGTGCAGGTGAATTCCTGAGAAGTGGATATTCATATTCCTTTTGTACAGCTTTTCTGGAAGCTTATCTGAATGTGGCCGCTGTTGGTCATGCTCCAAAGCAACAGTGTTAATTTGTCATGCACCCTTCAATACTAGGCACTGTTGTTAGTAGTGCATTTTATTGAGACATCTTAAATACTTGTCATCAGATTGTACAGGAGTCTTAAGAGGGTGTCTGCAAGTGGTCTTATTGAGCTTCTGTGGGAGTGTTAGAGTCAGAAGAAGAAGAAATGGCTGTCACGAGAGTAGGCATAGTAGAAGTGAGCTGCAGATTCTGAATACTGACTGCAGAGCCGGCTCCAACCTTTGTAATGGTGCCGGAATCAAGAGTAGGTATGGATCTGCATCAGTGGCACCATTAAGAATTAACTTGGGGCTAGGAAACTCTGAGCTAAAAGCTCTGGGGTTGGGTACTTTTAATTCCAACACCAACTCTGAAAAACACTGAAAGGGCTGCCGTTAACATCATTAGTGACAGTGGCATAATCAACATGAATGCTGAGGGTAACATTCAATGCTGAAGATGTTACCGCTGACTGATATGACTTCTGTACTGTTGAGATCCCTGTCTTTGGGATCAATACATTAAGGGGTGAGGCCACCAACCTCAGGTTTCAGACAGAAAACATTACTGCAGGTGAGAAAATTTAATGTATCCTAGGCATGAATGAAAAAGTGCCAAAGATTCCATATCTCTGACTGATGGAGTAAGGCTAAATCATCTGAGCACCATGTCTAAACTGTCATAAAGGCCTCTAGCAACCTGCTTTAATTTGTCATGTTGAACAGTAGAGAGAGCAACCATGGGTGTGGGTGGCTTTGAATTAACTGGGCAACAGAAACATTTTTGTCAGACTTGAAATAAGAAACAGGTTGCATTTATGCTGCCTGAACCAAAGGATACAGACCTATTGTTTAACACAGATCTGTACTGAGTCTTCCATTGTTTTAGCAACAGATGAAACAGCTGGTGAAACCTGGCTTTGGAAGTGTTTTGTTTGAATGGATTTAATGGCTAGCTGCCTTTAGGAAGGAATTGTGGACATTTTCCTAATGTTTTCGGCTTTGGTGAAGCTGAGGAAGAAGCAGAACTCTGTAGTCCCTTTGACTGTCATAGGTTGTTGTAATAAGTGCTTTCTCAGATGTTGTTCTTTCCTTATTAATGTAGATTTAGAAAACTTTGTCTGTATGGAATATTTGTGTGGATTATGTTGCCCACTCATACAGTACAAAGCAAGTGGATTGCTTGTCTTAGGGTGAGGTTTTCTTCTGCAGGCCCA